>NC_083239.1:55384608-55569541 GCF_032191835.1 Heteronotia binoei | reverse complement strand
AGATCTCCCCCTAAATTCACGGGCTCCTCATTGCTGTCAGATGGCCATCTAGCCTCTGTTGAAAACCTCCAAGGTTTTTAAACAGCTTGTCCATGAGTCGTGGGGGTTTTTTTGGTTGTGGGGGGGATAGGCCAGTGTGTGTGAGCTGGCAGAAGGCCCTTCCTCAAACTGCAGGGGAAACTGGGAGAGGAGAGTTGCACCCCTCCTCCCTCAACGACTCCATGAGACGGATTCGGCCGGTGTGCTCTTTGGCTGCTCCAGTGCTTATGCACGGCTGCTGCAGCGGCTACTGGCTAACATGGCGGCCTCCGCCTGGAGCAGTCCTCTGAGTGGAAAAGCAGGTTTGGTCTGCACAGTAAACAGCTGGACCCTGCAGGGCAGATTTGGCTCTGGGCTGCCCATCCCCAGCCTCCGCCAGAGCATGCTCAGACCGTCTCCGACCTCACACGTCAGCCACTGTTGTCAAACAACGTTCTCTCTGTGTCAGTCTGAAGGCGTTTAGTCCAGCGGCCGCCACTCATGGAGCAAACAAGACAGATCCGGAGAAGGCACCAGCATGACCAACCACTGCTATTTTTTTCCAGTCGCTGTATCATTTCCCCCTTTGTTTTTTGCCTCACAACAGCCCTGTAAGGTGGGCCAGGAGGACAAAAAGCATCAAAGCTGGGCAGAGATGGAAGACCTCTCATGGCAGACATCACTCCACTGCCCCCCACCCATCTGCCCCCTTCTTGCTCTGTGGTTGAAGTCCAGTTCACCACTGAATGATCTGTTGACTCCCTACCCCAAGTGGTGGGGGGGGGGCACTCATTAAAGATCACCACAACTGAGGCACTGTGGGGGGGGGGCGGGGAGAAAGAGAAATGTTAATGGATGGAATATCAGACACATTATCCAATCACGACTCTTCTTTTGGCCCTTCTGCTTATTTTGAAAGATGGTTTCCGGTTTTGGAAAAACTGGATGACATACATGAAAACAAAGGATGCCCTCAGGGACATGGATATTACAACTTTTCGAAGACAAGCTGGCAAATTTGATTTTTAGGATGGAATCTGACCAGGGGCTTATGCTTTAGGAATTCATATCACATAAGCCAGGTATGATAGTTATCTTCCCTTTCTTCTAGATATCGATAAAGTTCACCAAGCCGACGGATACGCTGTGGTATTATATTATGACTGTTAAGAACATAAGAGAAGACATGTTGGATCAGGCCAATGGCCCATCAAGTCCAACACTCTGTATCACACTGTGGCCAAAATATACACACACACACTGTGGCTAATAGCTACTAATTGCCTTAGTTATTCATATTATCGTTACTATATTGCTGGATTACTGAGTTCTGAAATAATTTAAAAAAATGAAGGAAGGAAGGAAGGAAGGAAGGAAGGAAGGAAGGAAGGAAGGAAGGAAGGAAGGAAGGAAGGAAGGAAGGAAGGAAGGAAGGAAGGAAGGAAGGAAGGAAGGAAGGAAGGGAGGGAGGGAGGGAGGGAGGGAGGGAGGAAAGAAGGGAGGGAGGGAGGGAGGAAGGGAGGGAGGGAGGGAGGGAGGGAGGGAGGGAGGGAGGGAGGGAGGGAGGGAGGAAGAAAGAAAGAAAGAAAGAAAGAAAGAAAGAAAGAAAGAAAGAAAGAAAGAAAGAAAGAAAGAAAGAAAGAAAGAAAGAAAGAAAGAAAGAAAGAAAGAAAGAAAGAAAGAAAGAAAGAAAGAAAGAAAGAAAGAAAGAAAGAAAGAAAGAAAGAAAGAAAGACATCTGGGAAAACCTGAAAGAGCCACAAGTGTTTTGAGGTAGAAGCTTTCAGGAGTCAACGCTTTTGTATCTGAGGAAGCGAGGTTGGCCTCTTGAAAGTTTGTTGCTCTCTAAGGTGCTTCCAGACTCGAAGCTTTCCAGGAATTCCCAGATTGGACCCCCGCCTCCCAAACTTACACTGGAAGTTGAGCTCCAGGATGGCTCGGGCATCACCGACATCTTCACTCGCCATGGTGCCAACTGGTGGTTTCGGTTCCGGTGCCGTCAGCTGCCAATGCCCTGGGCGCCGGAGAAACCTAGGGAGATCAACCACCTCCATGACTGGCGTCCGGAAACAGCCACCTTCCTAGCTGATCATCTACCCCCATGACTCCACCCCACGCCCCGCCATAATTTTGCCACCAGCTCCTCCACTCCTGCCCAAGCTGGCTTCAAAAGGCAGCCCTCATGAGTCGCAGGCTTATAAACCGCGCTCCTGCGCCAGGTTTCCCTGGGAGGGGCTGGGAAAGAGACAGGGAGGATGAGTCAGCGCTCTTGCACAATCGGAGAAACTGAGCCAGAGCCCTGGAGACAGAGAGAGGCCACCTGACCCAGCCAGGAAGAAGCCAAACACGACCTGCCCTTGAAACACCGGGTGGGGCAGCCAGCAGGTGGGGGAGGGGAGGAACCCGGATCTGCCATGAAAACTGACCAGCAGGTCTTCTTCCTGTATCTGGAGCCAGGCTGGCCGGCAGCACAAACAGTCCAGTTCTGGCTGCGTCTCAGAAATGCTCAACAGGTCCTCTGCGTGACGGACGGCGCTTTCTCTCCCGCTCTAGTCCCGTTCAAAGAGCAACGTGGGCTGTCCGCCTCCACGAGGGGGGCCACAATTCCCATGAGCAGCGTCTGCTGAAACCCCCAAAGCAGAACCCCCAAAGCAAATTCCCCAATGGCTGCCGGTCGGCCCCCTTGTCAGTTTCTGGGACGGCGCCAAGCCCGGATTTAACAACAGGCTGGCTAATGAGCCATTAGTCAGTACTAATTCCAGTTTGTGCGGTAAATTTTTTATGGGGTGTCAACCAGCCGGAAAAAAAAATCCTCTGCCTGTGAGTCAGCCCTCTTCTGGAGCCCAGAAGCGTCCTCGTGGACAGCGGCGGGGTGCAGCTCAGCCCCAGGCCAGGGCTACAGTTGCCAGCCTCCTGGTGGCACGGAAGATGCTGTTAGCTGCCCTGAGCCTGTAATGGGAGGGCGCGATGCAAATCGAATGAAGTAAATAATAAGAAGATCTCCTGCTATCAGAACTGGTCTCCAGACAAGCAAGAGCCAGTCTGGTGTAGTGGTGAAGTGTGCGGACTCTTATCCGGGAGAACCGGGTTTGATTCCCCACTCCTCCACTTGCAGCTGCTGGAATGGCCTTGGGTCAGCCAGAGCTCTCTTATCCGGGAGAACCGGGTTTGATTCCCCACTCCTCCACTTGCAGCTGCTGGAATGGCCTTGGGTCAGCCAGAGCTCTTATAAGAGTTGTCCTTGAAAGGGCAGCTTCTGTCAGAGCTCTCTCAGCCCCACCGACCTCACAGGGTGTCTGTTGTGGGGGGGAGAAGACATGAGAGATTGTAAGCCGCTCTGAGCCTCTGATTCAGGGAGAAGGGTGAAGCATAAATCTGCACCTCTTCTTCTAAGAAGAAGATTCTTATCTGGGAGAACCGGGTTTGATTCCCCACTCCTCACTCGCACCTGCTGGAATGGCCTTGGGTCAGCCAGAGCTCTTATAAGAGTTGTCCTTGAAAGGGCAGCTTCTGTCAGAGCTCTCTCAGCCCCACCGACCTCACAGGGTGTCTGTTGTGGGGGGAGAAGACATGAGAGATTGTAAGCCGCTCTGAGCCTCTGATTCAGGGAGAAGGGTGAAGCATAAATCTGCACCTCTTCTTCTAAGAAGAAGATTCTTATCTGGGAGAACCGGGTTTGATTCCCCACTCCTCCACTCGCACCTGCTGGAATGGCCTTGGGTCAGCCAGAGCTCTTATAAGAGTTGTCCTTGAAAGGGCAGCTTCTGTCAGAGCTCTCTCAGCTCCACCCACCTCACAGGGTGTCTGTTGTGGCGGGAGAAGACATGAGAGATTGTAAGCTGCTCTGAGCCTCTGATTCAGGGAGAAGGGTGAAGTATAAATCTGCACCTCTTCTTCTAAGAAGAAGATTCTTATCTGGGAGAACCAGTGGGTTTGATTCCCCACTCCTTCACTCGCACCTGCTGGAATGGCCTTGGGTCAGCCAGAGCTCTGGCAGAGGTTGTCCTTGAAAGGGCAGCTTCTGGGAGAGCCCTCTCAGGCCCACCCACCTCACAGGGTGTCTGTTGTGGGGGGGAGAAGATACAGGAGATTGTGAGCCGCTCTGAGTCTCTGATTCAGAGAAAAGGGCGGGGTATAAATCTGCAGTCTTCTTCTTCAAGACCCATTCCCCTGGAGACAGTGGCTATTCTGGAGGGTGGACTTTATGGCATTATACCCTGGTAGTGTCCAGTTCTTGAATTCAGCAGGAGCTCACAGGAGCACATCTCCTGAACCTTTCTGAGGGTTCCCCCTCCTCCTCCCCACCTCCCTTGTCCATTGAATAGTAGGTGCAGCTGCATAACAATTCCTGGATTAGGAGAGCGGGCAGCCAGCCAGCCAGCCAGCCATCAGGGGCTTTGCCACGCCCTTAGCAGCCCTAATTAACCCCTGGAGAAGCCCACACTGCCCTTTCTCCACTGATTTTGGGTGGCAGGTGTCTTGCTAGCCTTTTGACTATGGGGAGGTGGTGGCCAAGGAGAGCCCCAGGTGAGTGCGGCCTGCTTGGGCTGGCTGGATCTCTAGCCAGCCCAAGCAGACCTCACTTGTCCGGGGCTCAACTTTCTTGAGTCGGGTTGCTTTTGGCTGGTGGGTGGGGCGGCATAAGCTAATGAGTTATGCTAACGAGCTCCGCCACCTATTTTTCTACAAAACAACCCCTGGACTAGCGTCCCTTCCCTTGCTGGGTCTGAAGAAGTGAAGCCGTGACTCCCAAAAGCACCTCCCCTGCCGTAAATGTCGTTAAGACTTTCAGGTGCTCCGGGATTCTGGTCCTTCTCTGCTGCTACAGACAGACTCACCTGGCCACCCATCTCAACCAAAATCCCTGCCAGTTTACAGGCAACAAACAAAAAATACAAGCCAGTGACCAATTTACTAAGAAATACATAGAAACCAGTCCAAATTTCCAAAACGTGTACATTCAAGTCCCAAAGTAGTGTGGTGACAAGCCAATCGATTAAGTACTTGTTTCTTTCCAGTCTTCATCAGACGTGGACTAACAAAAGAAACTATTATACAAAAATATCAAAAGGACATTCAGACACCACCAACCCTCTTCCAGTGAGTTCTTTCTTGCGCAAGAAGCCTCATACTGAGCTGTAGCCGATGTGAAGTTCCTGCCGGAAACGCTCGGTGTCCCCTTTTTTAAAAATTATGTAAAGAATGTATATAATTGAATCAATATTGGTCCCAGGTCTGGTGAAGATTGGAAAGAAACATGTACTTGATCGATTGGCTTGTCACCACACTACTTTGGGACTTGAATGCACATGTTTTGGACATTTGGACTGGTTTCTATATATTTCTTAGTAAATTAGTCACTAGCTTGCATTTTCTGTTGTGTTATCCATTATAGTGACCTCTCTCGGTTTATATCCAACAACAAAAATGGCATTTGCTTATTTTCTTGTTTAAGAGGATAAAAACAACAACCAACGAACGAACGAACGAAGCAGGGCAGTAGATGAATTCACCTCATTTGTGCATTCAAAAAAAAAAAATAACAGCCTTTCACGGAAACTATGCAAATGCAATCACATAATTATCTTCTGCTCTGCAAAAGCCAGCCAGGGAACTGGCCTAAAGGCTTTGTTACACCCTGCAGTAACAAAGGAAGGAGATTAAGGGCAAATTTGCAGCCCTGGCGCAATTCCGCAATTCCCCTCCGAGAAAGAAGCCGGCAGCTGAACTGGGGGGGGGGGGGGCATGAACATGCCCAGGCTGAGGCCAACACGTGGGGGCCCCACCCCAGAGAGCCCGCATCTCTGTCCCTCGGGGAAAAGAGAACAAGGACAAGACTGTTGGGGAGGACAACAGTTCTCCTCGCTAGCAACCAGAGAGCCAGTTAGATCACAGTCCACGAAACCAGTCCAGGCAGGGGAAAAGAACGCCAGGGGCCTTTCCCTCTTGGCTTCCAGCAGGCCGGCACTCCAGAGCCAGGAAGCGAGCCGCTGGGGGGCGGGGGGGGGGGGGGAGCTGAGGGCAGGAGGTTCAGCTACACAGCACTGAGAGACTCTGCACGTGTTCAGAGGCATTCCCCTGCAGGCTTTTATCCCAGGATTCTCTGCTGCATTTTTGAAAAGGCAAGCGGTGGGGTTGAGTCACAGGTCTACATGGAACCTTTTCCTCCTCCAGCCTCATTTGCAGCTTGGCTACTTAAAATCAATGGTTAGAGATGGGGGCGGGGGGGGGATGTGTCTAATTGTTATGCTTTTAATAAGGGAGTGCACTAAAAAAAAAAAGCACATAATTGCACACGAGTATGCAGAGGGAGGGCATATGAGGTTCATTCCAGTTCAGAGGAGAAAACTGGTGTTCCAGTTCGCTTTTATAAACCGTGTGGAATCGTTCCAGCTTCAGAATCTGGGGTCATGTTATTCCCCCTCCCCAAAAGACCACTCTGCAAATGGAGGACTCATTTCAAGCTTGCCGCATGCCTTAAGGACCTTCCCCCCCCTCCCCCAAATTATTGAGGCCAAAAAATTGAAATCGCAGTTCAGGACTGCATCCCCCAAACACAGTCCTAAATAAAACCTTCTTCAGCTGCCTCCTAAAGATCAAAAAGTGAGGAGGGCCAAGCTCACCTCCCTCGGGGGGTTGTTTCATAATTGTGGGGCTGCCACCGAAAAGGCCCTGTGTCATGTACCCACGAGGCGAGTAGCTTTCATCGGCGGGACAGTCAAGAGGGCCTGATATTAATTCCCCAGCAGGGACTTACAGGACTACAAGGTATAAAACAGTGCAAACAGACACTATAAGACCTTCAACGAACAATGCAATGAGGATTACAGAATGAGAGAACAACACATACAACTAAGGCAAAGCATACTATAAAAAGTACACAGTAGTAGACAGTACGCAGTAATAAGTACACAGAAAGTAGAATCATAACACAGTGTCACAGCAAGGTGGCAACAGCAACACAAAAGGATGTACAAAGGTCTTGCCCCTGCCACACACTTTCTACCTTTGGGTAAACATCTTCCAGAGCAGCAAGTGCAACCTCCAAAGCAGCTGGGAGTCTCAGCACGTCTCAGTTAGAGGGAGAGCACTAGACAGCTCTGGAAACAAAGCTGCCCCATTCACTTTCTCTGCTCCCTCCCCCCGCCGCCCCACCCAGCATCCTCTTGGCTACCAATGGCCTGAACATAAGAGAAGCCATGTTGGATCAGGTCAATGGCCCATCCAGTCCAACATTCTGTGTCACAGAAGAACATAAGAGAAGCCCTGTTGGATCAGGCCAGTGGCCCATCCAGTCCAACACTGTGTCACAGAAGAACATAAGAGAAGCCATGTTGGATCAGGCCAATGGCCCATCCAGTCCAACATTCTGTGTCGCATAAGAACATAAGAGAAGCCCTGTTGGATCAGGCCAATGGCCCCTCCAGTCCAACACTCTGTCTCACAGAAGAACATAAGAGAAGCCATGTTGGATCAGGCCAATGGCTCATCCAGTCCAACACTCTGTGTCACAGAAGAACATAAGAGAAGCCATGTTGGATCAGGCAGTGGCCCATCCAGTCCAACACTCTGTGTCACAGAAGAACATAAGAGAAGCCATGTTGGATCAGGCCAATGGCCCATCCAGTCCAACACTCTGTGTCACAGAAGAACATAAGAGAAGCCATGTTGGATCAGGCCAATGGCCCATCCAGTCCAACACTCTGTGTCACAGAAGAACATAAGAGAAGCCATGTTGGATCAGGCCAGTGGCCCATCCAGTCCAACACTCTGTGTCACAGAAGAACAGAAGAGAAGCCATGTTGGATCAGGTCAATGGCCCATCCAGTCCAACACTCTGTGTCACAGAAGAACAGAAGAGAAGCCATGTTGGATCAGGCCAATGGCCCATCCAGTCCAACACTCTGTGTCACACAGCGGCCAAAAAAAAATTGGATGCCATCAGGAGGTCCACCAGTGGGGCCAGGACACTAGAAGCCCTCCCACTGTGCCCCCCCCAATCATCAAGAATACAGAGCCTCACTGCCCCAGACAGAGAGTTCCATCTATACCCTGTGGCTAATAGCCACTGATGGACCTCTGCTCCATATGAAGAAGACTGCAGATTTATACCCCAGCCTTCTCTCTGAATCAGAGACCCAGAGTGGCTTACAATCTCCTATATCTTCTCCTCCCACAAAAGACACCCTGTGAGGTGGGTGGGGCTGAGAGGGCTCTCACAACAGCTGCCCTTTCAAAGACAACTCCTGCAATAGTGTTGGCTG
Organism: Heteronotia binoei; assembly: GCF_032191835.1. Classification (NCBI taxonomy): domain Eukaryota; kingdom Metazoa; phylum Chordata; class Lepidosauria; order Squamata; family Gekkonidae; genus Heteronotia; species Heteronotia binoei. The sequence goes on along the minus strand of NC_083239.1, from coordinate 55,561,259 downwards.
ACCCAAGGCCATTCCGGCAGCAGCTGCGAGTGGAGGAGTGGGGAATCAAACCCGGTTCTCCCAGATAAGAGTCTGCACACTTAACCAGTACACCAAACTGGCTCTCTAGTTTATCCAGTCCCCTCTTGAAGCCGTCTATGCTTGCAGCCGCCGCCACCTCCTGTGGCAGTGAATTCCATGCGTGAATCACCCTTTGGGTGAAGAAGGACTAGGGTTTTCGAGGCAAGAGGTGGACAGAGGCAGTTCGCCTTTGCCAGCTTCTGTGCAGCCACCCCGGAGTTTCTTGGAGTTCTCCCACCTCAGTCTCAACCAGGGCTGACCTTGCGTAGCTTCCACGATATGATGACATCGAGCCAACCTGGGTCATCCAGGTGAAGGCAAGAGATGAACAGCCGTGGTTTGCAGTTGCCTGCCTCTGGGTAGGAACCCTGGACCTCTTTGGGGGTCTCCCATCCAAACACTAACCAGGCCCGACCCTGCGTAGCAGACAAGATCCGATGAGATCAGGCCAGCAGGCAGGGTCAGGACACAAAGAAGACGATTATACCCTGCCCTCCACTCTGAATCTCAGAGCGGCTCACAATCTCCTTTCCCTTCCTCTCCCACAACAGACAACCTGTGAGGCAAGTGGGGCTAAGAGAGCTCTCCCAGAAGTTGCCCTTTCAAGGACAACTCCTACAAGAGCTATGGCTGGCCCAAGACCATTCCAGCAGCTGCAAGTGGAGGAGTGGGGAATCAAACCCACTTCTCCCAGATAAGAGTCTTTGAACCTAAGAAGACCGTAGATTTATACCCTGCCCTTCTCTCTGAATTAGAGTCTCAGAGTGGCTTACAATCTCTTTTCCCTTCCTCCTCCACAACAGACACCCTGTGAGGTAGGTAGGGCTGAGAGAGCTTTTACAGCAGCTGCCCTTTCAAGGACAACTCCTGTGAGAGCTCTGGCTGACCCAAGGCCATTCCAGCAGCTGCAAGTGGAGGAGTGGGGAATCAAACCCGGTTCTCCCAGATAAGAGTCTCTGAACCTAAGAAGAAGACCGTAGATGTATACCCTGCCCTTCTCTCTGAATTAGTCTCAGCGCGGCTTACAATCTCTTTTCCCTTCCTCCTCCACAACAGACACCTTGTGAGGTAGGTAGGGCTGAGAGAGCTCTGACAGAAGCTGCCCTTTCAAGGACAACTCCTACGAGAGCTATGGCTGACCCAAGGCCATTCCAGCAGCTGCAAGTGGAGGAGTGGGGAATCAAACCCAGTTCTCCCAGGTAAGAGTCCACACACTTAACCACTGCACCAACCTACACCGAAGCATGGAGAGGCACCAATATTTAACACACAGACACATTCTTGAGGTGGAGGACATTTTACAGTTATTTCTGCACAGCCTCCCACAAACTATTTGGCTGTTTGCAAATGGCAAGGGGAGGGGGGTGAGAGAGAGGGAGAGAGATTATCCTTTTTTTTTTCCAAAAGGAACTTGAGAAAAACAGCCAGGAGCGATCTATGCAAGAGGCCTCCTTCCTTGCCCATCCAGAGGGAAAACCTGTTCTTCTGCACAAGTCAACGCCCAGTCACAAAGAACCAGGGAAGCCGGAGCTCACAACAGCATCACAACAACTGAGGGGGGAGAGAGAGAGAGAGAGAGAAAGGAGCCCATGTTTTGGACTCTGCCGAGACAAAAGAAGAGAGAACTCCACGGGGTATACCTGAGAGCATTTGGAGGTTGGACTTCTTCAGCTCCACTCTCCAAATAGATCTTGGGTTTTCACAACACCCCTCCCTCCAAGGAAAGACCCACTCTGTTCCCATCGATAGATTCAGGTGGGTGCCGTGTTGGTCTGAAGGAATTAAAAAAAGTATAAGTCCAGCGGTACCTTTAAGACCAGTTAAATTTAATTCTGGGTATAAACTTTTGTATGCATGCGCATGAAAACTTATGCCCCAAATTAAACTTGGTTGGTCTTAAAGGGGCCCCCAGACTCAAGCTTTGTGCCTTCCCTCTCACCGAGTGAAGTTTGGCAAGAGCTGAGCTGTAGGCCCCAACAAAGGCAACTGGATTGGAACCCGTCATCTAAACTGTGCCCACTGGAGAACGCCAGTTCTGGCCTCTTCCGTGGGTAGAAGACAAGGCCCCAGTGCCTGCAGCATCTCTTCTGATCCTCCATTTCCTGAGCAGAACCCAATTCTGGCTAGAACTGTTTTTGCAAAGCAACAGGAAGAAGGGAAGTCACATATGTGGTGCTCGTTCCCCTTAGCCCAGGTGCCAGGAAGCCTGGCAAACCAGAGTTCATGGATCCCCTCTCTCCCGGGTTAAAAATAGCTAAACCTTGGGGAGGGATGGTGGCTCAGTGGTAGAGCATCTGCTTAGTAAGCAGGAGGTCCCAGGTTCAATCCCCGGCATCTCCAACTCAAAAGGGTCCAGGCAAGTAGGCGTGAATAACCTCCACTGGAGACCCTGGAGAGCCATGAATGGGGCTGTGGCTCAGTGGTAGAGCATCTGCTTGGTAAGCAGAAGGTCCCAGGTTCAATCCCCGGCATCTCCAACTAAAAAGGGTCCAGGCGAGTAGGCGTGAAAAACCTCCGCTTGAGACCCTGGAGAGCCATGAATGGGGCTGTGGCTCAGTGGTAGAGCATCTGCTTGGTAAGCAGAAGGTCCCAGTCTCAATCCCCGGCATCTCCAACTAAAAAGGGTCCAGGCAAGTAGGCGTGAAAAACCTCAGCTTGAGATTCTGGAGAGCCGCCGCCAGTCTGAGTAGACAAGACTGACTTTGATGGACCAAAGAGGGTCTGATTCAGTAGAAGGCAGCTTCATAGGATTAGGCCTGTTTTGTGGAGGGACGGTGGCTCAGTGGTAGAGCATCTGCTTGGTAAACAGAAGGTCCCAGGTTCAATCCCCGGCATCTTCAACTGAAAAGGGTCCAGGCAAAGAGACGTGAAAAACCTCCGCTTGAGACCCTGGAGAGCCATGAATGGGGCTGTGGCTCAGTGGTAGAGCATCTGCTTGGTGAGCAGGAGGTCCCAGGTTCAATCCCCGGCATCTCCAACTCAGAAAGGTCCAGGCAAGTAGGTGTGCAAAACCTTAGCTTGAGACCCTGGAGAGCCATGAATGGGGATGTGGCTCAGTGGCAGAGCATCTGCTTGGTAAGCAGAAGGTCTCAGGTTCAATCCCCGGCATCTCCAACTCAAAAGGGTCCAGGCAGAGGCGTGAAAAACCTCCGCTTGAGACCCTGGAGAGCCATGAATGGGGCTGTGGCTCAGTGGTAGAGCATCTGCTTGGTGAGCAGGAGGTCCCAGGTTCAATCCCCGGCATCTCCAACTCAGAAAGGTCCAGGCAAGTAGGTGTGCAAAACCTTAGCTTGAGACCCTGGAGAGCCATGAATGGGGATGTGGCTCAGTGGCAGAGCATCTGCTTGGTAAGCAGAAGGTCCCAGGTTCAATCCCCGGCATCTCCAACTCAAAAGGGTCCAGGCAAAAAGGCATGAAAAACCTCAGCTTGAGACCCTGGAGAGCCGCTGCCAGTCTGAGTAGACGATACTGACTTTGATGGACCCAGGAGGGTCTGATTCAGTATAAGGCTTTGTCCACATGGGAATCTGGCCAGGAAAGTGATATGAGTGCCAGAATGCAGGACAGGTTAGGATGCTGGACTTTGACCTAGGAGACCCAGACGGGGTGACACGTTCCCCACCTATCCTACCTCACAGGATTGTCGTTGTGAGAATAAACTGGAGGAGAGGATGATGAAGCAAATACGATCTAATCTCAACTGGATGAAACAACTACTGAGGGAACACACGGGGCTGGGCAGGGGGAGAGGATCTGAACCCAAGGCCTCATCAGGCATTTTCAGCACCTTAATTCCTCTGTGCCTGGTTTGGATGGCCCAGTCTAGGGTCGAGCATCGATATTTCGCAATAATCGAGCCTTTGTTTTTTAATCAAAGACTTGTTTTATTGAAACTCCATGACTTGCTCCAAGGACGGATTCCTTGGAAGCAATGATTGATACAATACTGAATAGTATCTTATAGACTACTTCAAAAGGCAGGGCTACGGGTAACTTCAAAAGAATAACATAAAGATACAAATTGAATTGAAGGTTCAAAGGCTACTCGCTAGTATCTCGTTTATGACTAAGGAATGATAATATCTCCATTTCTCACACATTCTCTGCTAGCTGATAAGACATGGCTGTGTGAATCTAGGGGAGAGGCACTTTACACCATTAATACAAGGTTCCACTAAACATCCTGGATTCAGAGAGATTTATTATGCCTCCACAGAGGGGAAGGGAGAGAAGGTGGGGGGGAGAGAAGAAAGGTATGGAAGAAACCAGCATTTAGAAATAGCATGCTTGACAGCTAGTCTGATTTCATTGGGTCTCAGAAGCTAAGAAGGGCGGCCCGCGTAGTCCACGAATGGGAGAGACCCACCACAGGCCTGGGTCATTATGCTGAGGCAGGTAATGGCAAAACTGCCTCTATTTGTCTCCCACTTTGAAAACCCCCACAATGGGTTGCCCTGAGCTAGCTGCAACGTGAAAAAGAAGAAGAGCAGATTTATACCCCGCCCTTCTCTCTGAATCAGACTCAGAGCGGCTTACAATCTCCTATGTCTTCTCCCCGCACAACAGACACCCTGTGAGGTGGGTGGGACTGAGAGGGCTCTCCCAGTAGCTGCCCTTTCAAGGACAACTCCTGCGAGAGCTATGGGTGACCCAAAGCCATTCCAGCAGCTGCAAGCAGAGGAGTGGGGAAGAAGTCTGCAGATTTATACCCCGCCCTTCTCTCTGAATCAGAGACTCAGAGCGGCTTACAATCTCCTATATCTTCTCCCCCCACAACAGACACCCTGTGAGGTGGGGGGGGGGCTGAGAGGGCTCTCACAGCAGCTGCCCTTTCAAGGACAGCTCTTGCGAGAGCTATGGCTGACCCAAGGCAATTCCAGCAGCTGCAAGTGGAGGAGGGGAGAATCAAACCCAGTTCTCCCAGATAAGAGTCCACACACTTAAACACTACACCAAACTGGCTCTCAGAGAGGGCCTTTTACACACACCCACACCCACAATTTCCCCTGTAATTTAAGGCTGATGCTGACTGAGGCCAGCGCCTTCCCTGTGAAAAGCACTCAGGAAACTGGGTTTCCCCCTGCAAGGATCAGGCCTCATACAGTCACGGGCCAGGTACCAGCTGCCAGTGCGAGCACACACGACAAGAGGACGCACAACAACTCACAGCATTTGCGAGGCCCCTCAACAAGCGACAGGGTGACATTTTGCTTATCAGCAGGAGAAAACAAGCCACAGCAGGCCAGGCGAGGAGGCGGATATTCGGGGAGCGGAAGGGCCTGGTGGGCCTTTGCTGGTCTCCGCAGCTCACGCCAAGCAGTGTTTCACCTCCAAAGAGGGTCCCAGGGCTCAGACCCGCCTGGAAGCCACAGCCTCTGGCTGTGGAAACCTTTGAGGCTATGCAGAGGCCAGAGAAAGCTGCCAAGCCCAGCCTCAGAGCTGAGTTCAAGAACCGGAGGGAAATGTTCTGAGACCCCTGCACCTATTAAGCCCCCAAAGACAAACCAAGAGGCCTGGTCTGACCTCCCGGACCTCTGGATAAGCTCCCAAAACAAACCCTAAGGGGAGGGAAACCGTCAGCCATTTTGCAGCTCCCCCCCCCACAAGCAGAGATGAGGCATCCCCCAGGCCAGGGTGTGGCTGGCTGTCTGCCGCTCTCAGGAAAAGATTTGGGGGCACAGAGTAGGGATTTCTTTCACAAGAGGTTCCATTTCAGTGCAGAGGAAGCCGGAAAAAAAGTATTTCACATTTGAGAGAGTCAGTTTGGTGTAGTGGTTAAGTGTGCAGACTCTTCTCTGGGAGAACCGGGTTTGATTCCCCACTCCTTCACTTGCAGCTGCTGGAATGGCCTTGGGTCAGCCAGAGCTCTTGCAGAGTGGTCTTTAAAAGGGCAGCTGCTGGGAGAGCTCTCTCAGCCCCACCCACCTCACAGGGTGTCTGTTGTGGGGGGAGAAGATATAGGAGATTGTAAACTGCTCTGAGTCTCTGAGATTCAGAGTGAAGGGTGGGGTATAAATCCAGTATCATCTTCTTAGAGAGCCAGTTTGGTGTAGTGGTTAAGTGTGCAGCCTCTTATCTGGGAGAACCGGGTTTGATTCCCCACTCCTCCACTTGCACCTGCTGGAATGGCCTTGGGTCAGGCATAGCTCTGGCAGAGGTTGTCCTTGAAAGGGCAGCTGCTGGGAGAGCCCTCTGCAGCCCCACCCACCTCACAGGGTGTCTGTTGTGAAGATTGTGAGCCGCTCTGAGACTTTTCGGAGTGGAGGGCGGGATATAAATCCAATGTCTTCTTCAATCTCATCACAGACAGTGGAATGCCTGAGTGAACCAACGGGTGAATCTCAGCTAAACAAGACTCCTTCCCGGCGGCCTGTCCCTTCAACAAACCCCCCCAAAGGTGGGGCTCAGGGTGGCCCAGGACGTGACAAGTGCAGCGTCTGTGGGTGCCTCTACCCCCGTGCCCCATCCCAAAGAGAAGACGCCTAGCCTTTAAGGGGGTTCTGGCAACCCCGTTACATGTGGGGCAACCGCCAGCAATGCACAGTCGCCCATAAGTCGAAAGTGCCCTGCCAGAAAGACAGCCCGGCCCAGAGCCGACAAGACGCGGGGATGCTGGCCTTCTCTGCCAGGCAGGCTGCCCTCACTGAGCCTCTGCACAAAGCCCTGCTTCACTCTGCCGCGGCCAAAAAAGAAAGCCCCAGGGATTCATTTGCGAAACTCCCCCTCGGCCCCCTCCTCCCTTCTGCCCCGGAACCTCTCCGCAGGAGGGGCCCTTTCCAAAAAGCCCCACGACAAAGGAGGTCATTTGCGCCTCACCTCCCGAAAAGGCCCCGATCCTCCCCTCCCCACGGCGCACCCCCTTCCGGAGGCGTCGAGGGAGGGGAGCCTGCTGCTGCAACGGCCTCCCCAAAGCGCCGGCTCAAGTCTCGCCGGGAGCGCGCCGGCTACCTCCCCTAAAAGAAGGGCGATCCGCTTCCGGGGGGGGGGTCGGCTCCCCCGCGCCCCCACCCGCCCGGCGAAGGCTCCCGGCCTGGACGGGAGGAGCCCGGCCTCTTTCCCGGACTGACTGGACGGGAGGGCGGGCTGGCTAGCTGGCGGGACCCCCGTGCGCCCCCCCCCCGCCCAGGATCGCTGCTCGGCCCCAGCCCGACGGGGCGGTCCTCGCAAAGCAGGCAGGCAGGCAGCCCCCAAGCAAGCCCACCTCGAGCGGCGGCGGCTCCCTGTGCCTCGACGGCTTCAGGCCGGTCCGCTGCTGCTGCTGCTGCTGCTGGGGGTCGTGGGGGTCCCGCGCCGCGGCATGGGAGGGAGAGCGGCCGTCTGGTCTGCAGCGGCTCCCGCCTCCTCCTCCTCCTCGGCGCCGTCCTGGCAAGCGCGCAGCTGCCCTCCCTCCGGCTCTCGGCTGCGAAGTGAGCAGGTAGGTTGGACGGGCGGGCAGCAGCCGGGGCACGCCGGGAAGTGTAGTCAGCGCTCCTTCCCGCGGGGCCGCCCCCGCCAACAACCCCGCGAGCCTCTCCCTCCCTCCGAGCATGGGCAGAGTGCAGCCCCGCCGCTCAGCGGGACAAGGCGCCCCCCGCCCCAGCCCCAGCCCCGCCAGCGCCTCTTCGCCCTCTGCCCATGCTCAGAGGCTCCTGGGGAGGGAGGGAGGGAGGAGAGCAATGCTGGTTCGGATTAACGCCAGGCTGGAGAGCGGGGCAGGCTCCAAGCGGCCTCCTTCCTCGCCCTCGAAGGCGGGCAGCCCCCTCCCCCGAGATGGGGAGGAGAACTACAATTCCCAGCAGCCCCCGCGCCCGCCGGGGGGCGTGGCACACGGCTCTGGAATGCGGCCCCGCCCCTTTCGCGCGCTCCTGACTTTCTGCCTCCTCCGCTCCCTCCCATTGCCAGGGCAAGGTCGCCTCTGAGCACGTGCAGAGGGTCCCCACGACGCCCAAGGGTCAACGCGCTTCCTCCCCCTGAAATGCCAAGATCGCCCAGAAGGTGCCGTGGCCAGCCTCCAGGTGACGCCTGGAGATCTCCCGGAATCACAGTTGCTCTCTAGCCCGATGAGACCCGTTCCCCGCCTGGACAGAGTGGCTGGTTTGGGGGGAGGGCATGATGCTTTGCGGAGCTCCCTCCCCAGACCGTGCAGCCCCCAGGCTTCACTCCCAACCCCCGCCCAGGGATACCCTCCCTCCCCAGGGGAAAAGTCTGGGACTCCCCGGGAGGTCAAGCGAAGAAAAAGGTGAGGTGCAGGGCAGGACCTTCTTCAGAAACCTGGGCGGCCCCACTGAGCAGACTTCAGGAGGCGGAGGGTGAAGCACCCTTGAGAATCTGGCTGGGAGGGAAGGAATGCTCCCAAAGGAAAGATGTGCAGTGAAGCAAGAGTTGCGTTTGCATCGGCCCAGACTTGCCCCAGTTAATCTTCTGCCTCGTAGTTGCCGGGTGACATCAGCCAGAATTCAAAGGGGTTGTTTTTTTGGGGGGGGGGAGCGTGTTGTCCTTCCTCTCCAGGCCTCCAGCCCAATTTCCCAGGCGGCCAAACCTGGATTCCCAGAATATTCATTCCTTCTCCTGATAAGTGCATTCCAGAAGGTCACTCGCAGTCATTTGAAAAATGTGTCCGGAGGGGGTTTGAGGGCAGAAGCACACTGAAGCAGCACGGTGCCAGCATAAACTCTGAGAGACCCCCCCCACACACACACACCCTTTGCCCCAGAAACTCTCAGAGTGGAACATAAGAACATAAGAGAAGCCATGTTGGATCAGGCCAGTGACCCCTCCAGTTCAACACTCTGCATCACAAGAACATAAGAGAAGCCATGTTGGATCAGGCCAGTGGCCCATCCAGTCCAACACTGTGTCACAGAAGAACATAAGAGAAGCCCTGTTGGATCTGGCCAGTGGCCCATCCAGTCCAACACTCTGTGTCACAGAAGAACATAAGAGAAGCCCTGTTGGATCAGGCCAGTGGCCCCTCCAGTCCAACTCTCTGTGTCACAGAAGAACATAAAGAGAAGCCCTGTTGGATCTGGCCAGTGGCCCATCCAGTCCAACACTCTGTGTCACAGAAGAACATAAGAGAAGCCCTGTTGGATCAGGCCAGTGGCCCCTCCAGTCCAACTCTCTGTGTCACAGAAGAACATAAGAGAAGCCCTGTTGGATCTGGCCAGTGGCCCATCCAGTCCAACACTCTGTGTCACAGAAGAACATAAGAGAAGCCCTGTTGGATCAGGCCAGTGGCCCATCCAGTCCAACTCTCTGTGTCACAGAAGAACATAAAGAGAAGCCATGTTGGATCAGGCCAATGGCCCATCCAGTCCAACACTCTGTGTCGCACAGTGGCCAAAAAATCCAGGTGCCATCAGGAGGTCCATCAGTGGTGCCAGTCACACAATGTGAGTTTAACCTACCTCACAGGGTTGTTGTGGCATATTGCAAACTACTTTGCGTCCCCATGAGGGGGTGGAATATAAGTGAAATTAAGACATGGAAGCATCCAGAATGCAAACCAGAGATTGCAAGCCCCGCCCCCCAAAAATAAAGTTCTCTGTTTTTTCTTTCTTTGCATAGGAGGCTGGAAGGATTTGCACGCACAACTGACCTCCCACCCCACCGCTTCATCAGAAGGCGCACAGACACACGCAACACAATACGAATGCACAAAACTGTGACTCAAGCGGGTTCTGCAATCCTAATCTGCCACCGCAGATTTTGTGATGGAAAGCTGTGCTTAGCACGCCGGTGTACACAATCCGCCTGCCTTCGTGTAGTTTCAGCCATGTGTGGGTGGAGCCGGCCTGAAGAGGCTTGCGACTGTGTCGTGCCACACCCCGGCCTTAGGATCCCTCAGCTGGGATCCTGATCTTGAGCCACCCCCTTCGAGTCTTGAATGGAGGAAAGCAACCCATCTGCCGTGTTGGCAGCTGACAGAACTACATCCCCACGCCCTCCCCCCCCCCCCCCCCAGCATACTTCACAGCACTTTGGTGCTCTCCAGGAACTTTGAAGGCATGGGTGGAGACAGCAAAGGGATGTTAAGGGGGTGGGGCAGGGCTTCACATAAGAGCAGAAGAGAAGCCCTGCTGGATCAGGTCAATGGCCCCTTCAGTCCAACACTGTGTCACACAGTGGCCAAAAAAACCAGGTGCCATCAGGAGGTCCATCTGTGGGGCCAGGACACCAGAAGCCCTCCCACAGCTGCCCTCCCAAGCACCAAGAATACAGAACATCATTGCCCCAGATCATAAGAACGTAAGAGAAGCCATGTTGGATCAGACCAATGGCCCATCCAGTCCAACACTCTGTGTCACACAGTGGCCAAAAAACCCAGGTGCCATTGGGAGGTCTATCAGAGGAGCCAGGCCATTAGAAGCCCTCTCACTATGCCCCCCCAAGCACTAAAAATACAGAGCATCACTGCCCCAGACAGAGAGTTCTTCATAAGAACATAAGAGAAGCCCTGTTGGATGAGGCCAATGGCCCATCCAGTCCAACACCCTGTGTCACACAGTGGCCAAAAAAACTCAGGTGCCATCAGGAGGTCCATCAGTGGGGCCAGGACACTAGAAGTCTTTACACTGTGGTCCCTTCCAGGCACCAAGAATACAGAGCATCACTGCCCCAGACAGAGAGTCCCAACAATACGCTGTGGCAAATAGCCACTGATGGACCTCTGCTCCATAGGTTTATCCAATCCCTCTTGAAGCTGGCTATGCTTGCAGCTGCCACCACCTCCTGTGGCAGTGAATTCCACGTGTCAATCACCCTTTGAGTGAAGAAGGACTTCCTTTTATATGTTCTAACCCAACTGCTCAGCATTTTCATTGAGTGCCCATGAGTTTTTGCACTGTAAGAAAGGGAGAAAAGTACTTCTTCTCTACCTTCTCGTCACATGCAGACAATGAAAAGAACACCCCCCCCCCCAAGACAAGGCAGACTTCAATACACTTTGGCATTGTTCAAGTAACTCTAATGCACTGGGAAGGCTGCTGGGGAGACTGTGGGGCAACCAGCACACTAAAGGAGATATAAACCAAACTAGATTCTAATCTGATTTCCTGGGCACACGCATTGGAGAGAGAGACCATGCAGGGGGTTGGAATAGATTACCCTAGAGGTCCTTTCCAACTCTATGATTCTAAGTACCTGATGAAGGGAGTGTTGACTCCCACATACTTGGACTTAGAACATCAGAAGAGCCCTGCTTGGTCAGACCAATGAGGTCCCTCTACTCCAGCCTTCTGTTTCACACAGTGGCCAGTCAGTTCCCATGAAGGGCCAACAACAGGACAGAGAGGCCGAGGCCTTCCCCTGAGAAGAACATCAGAAGAGCCCTGCTGGGTCAGACCAGGGAGGGTCCATCTAGTCTAACATCTAATCTCACACAGTGGCCAGCCAGTTCCTCTGGAGGGCCAACAACAGGGCAGAGAGGCCGAGGTCTTCCCCTGAGAAGAACATCAGAAGAGCCCTGCTGGGTCAGACCAGGGAGGGTCCATCTAGTCCAGCCCTCCTGTCTCACACAGTGGCCACCCAGTTCCTCTGGAGGGCCAACAACAGGGCAGAGAGGCCAAGGCCTTCCCCTGAGAAGAACATCAGAAGAGCCCTGCTGGGTCAGACCAGGGAGGGTCCATCTAGTCCAGCCTCCTGTCTCACACAGCGGCCACCCAGTTTCTCTGGAGGGCCAACAACAGGGCAGAGAGGCCGAGGCCTTCCCCTGAGAAGAACATCAGAAGAGCCCTGCTGGGTCAGACCAGGGAGGGTCCATCTAGTCCAGCCTCCTGTCTCACACAGGGGCCACCCAGTTCCTCTGGAGGGCCAACAACAGGGCAGAGAGGCCGAGGCCTTGCCCTGAGAAGAACATCAGAAGAGCCCTGCTGGGTCAGACCAGGGAGGGTCCATCTAGTCCAGCCTCCTGTCTCACACAGTGGCCAACCAGTTCCTCTGGAGGGCCAACAAACAGGGCAGAGAGGCCGAGGCCTTGCCCTGAGAAGAACATCAGAAGAGCCCTGCTGGGTCAGACCAGGGAGGGTCCATCTAGTCAGCCTCCTGTCTCACACAGGGGCCAGCCAGTTCCTCTGGAGGGCCAACAACAGGCCAGAGAGGCCGAGGCCTCCCCTGAGAAGAACATCAGAAGAGCCCTGCTGGGTCAGACCAGGGAGGGTCCATCTAGTCCAGCCTCCTTTCTCACACAGTGGCCACCCAGTTCCTCTGGAGGGCCAACAACAGGGCACAGAGGCCGAGGCCTTCCCCTGAGAAGAACCTCAGAAGAGCCCTGCTGGATCAGACCAGGGAGGGTCCATCCAGTCCAGCCTCCTGTCTCACCAGGGGCCAACCGTTTCTCTGGAGGGCCAACAACAGGGCAGAGAGGCCGAGGCCTTCCCTGAGAAGAACCTCAGAAGAGCCCTGCTGGATCAGACCAGGGAGGGTCCATCTAGTCCAGCCTCCTGTCTCACACAGGGGCCAGCCAGCTCCTCTGGAGGGCCAACAACAGGGCACAGAGGCTGCTAGGACAGGATAAAATATTCTTGAAAATAGCAGGTGGGAAAATTGCAGGTGACACTGTGCTTAATGCCCTTTAATGCAACCATGAGATCACGCAGATCGATACATTCATGTTTAAGACAATAGAACTTTGTTGCCATAAATATGGGGGGGGGGGGAACCAAGTTTGGCTGGGGGAAGGGAGGGTGCTTTGCAAAAGTATTCTAGTTGCCATAGCCCAAGGCAGAAACTGAAGCCCTGCTGGGCTATCTGGAAAAGAAGAAATGAATATCTATCCAAGAGAAACAGAGGAAGCCCTGTTCTCCATTGAACAGCAGACTAGCGGGAAGGGGAGACTCTCTCCTTCTTCCGTCCCCCAAATTCCAGCAGTATCAAGACCAGAACAGCTCTGCCATGCCTGGGTCCTTCCAAGACTTTCACCTCTCCACAGGTGGCAGGTAGCTGTCAGCTGGAGGTTCCTTCCCTCAGTGCAGTGGGGTCCCCCGCTTGCTCCTTGCTTGGACTCTGGTCTCCTGGCCTCCCCACCTGGGGCAGCTTCCTTCTGCAGGAGGAAATATTATAAACAAGACTCAGGTGGTTTTGGGGAGAGATGGCAAAGATTCTTTGGACTGGGGGCTCCAGTCCTCACGAGAGATATGGCGTCCAAACACAGACTGTGCCACTCCGTCTGTGGCCCGCACTGCCGTTCTATATTTGTATTTGTGTTATCTGTAGCCTGCCTGTCCCGCTGGGACACAAGGTCGATTGCAACAGCGTGAATTTATAACAGTCAAGTGGATGAGGCAGTCAGTGAACACTGCGATAGGAATGAGGGTGGCAGCAGAACCAATGCAAAGCGTGTTATCATGACACATTAAAAGGTGCAAAAATTCCACAGTAGGATCCTGGTTTCAGCAAGCTGTACCACAGTCCCTAAACAGGGGTGTCAAACTCATTTGTTATGAGGGCCGGATCTGATATAAATGGGACCTTGTCGGGTCAGACCATGTCGGGCTGGGCCATGTGTGTATCTATTTAAGATTAGATAGCAGGGATATAAACTTTATAAAGGACGCAGACAAACACCATTAAAGGTTTTTGAAAAAAAAAATCTTAAAGCCGTGCTTAAAATATTAGCTCATTGGTTGCTTTTAAAATATTAGCTCATTGGTTAAAGGTGCTTGCTTTGTATTTCTCCCATGCGATCGAGGGAACTGGGCAAACGAAACTCTGGCTCTTTCCTTTCTTCCCCAGGGGACCAGGAGGGGGAGGAGCCTCAGCCAATAGAAGGAAGAGGCTTGACTCAGTCGCTCTGCTGTGCGATTGAGCGAGCCTTGCAAAGCAAGCTGTAACACAGAAAGAAGCAAGAGAGAGGGAGAAGGAAGCAGACGACAGCCAGTTGCTCAGGGGCCTGATAGGAGCCCCCCCAGGGCCTGATTCAGCCCCAGGCCAGATATGAACATATGAAGCTGCTTATACTGAATCAGACTCTCAGTCCATCAAAGCCAGTCTTCTCTACTCAGACTGCAGCGGCTCTCCAGGGTCTCAAGCTGAGGTTTTTCACACCTGTTTGCCTGGACCCTTTTTAGTTGGAGATGCCGGGGACTGAACCTGGGACCTTCTGCTTACCAAGCAGATGCTCTACCACTGAGCAACCGTCCCTCCTCTGCCCACCTCTGCCCTAACCATTCAACACCTCTGCCCTAAACATTTATCCAAGGTTTTTTGGGGGGGAGGGGGCTGCACAGGTGTCTAGAATCTTGCAAGTGATGCAATGCTCAGAACCACAGATGCCCCTCCGTCTCCCACCACCCCTTTCTGCTGCCCTCCTACCATATCCGGTGGGCGCCACAAAGACACCTAGGAAGTTCTTCCCCCAACCCTCTTCTCGAACCAGTCTCTTCTTTGGGTCAAGGTTAGAGCAATAGCGCCACTTACTGGCAGTGAAAGATATCAGCATTCGCCATGGGGCACCTTCAATCTTTTGGCCTGATCCTGTTCAACCAGCCCAGGACCACAGCTGGAAGCCTCTTTTAGCAGAGAGCTTTCCCAGCCTTGCAAGCTTTTAAAACTAGATGTGTTCCTCCTTTGGAGTAGGGTTTAGCAGCAGAGCACCTCCAGTGGTTTCCAAAAAGTCCCAAGTTCGATCCCTGGGCACTCACGTGAACACAGGAAGTTGGGTTATACTGAATCAGGCCACCAGTTTATGTACTTCAGGGAGCCAGTTTCGTGCTGTGGTTAAGTGCGCAGACTCTTATCTGGGAGAACCGGGTTTGATTCCCCACTCCTTCACTTGCAGCAGCTGGAATAGCCTTGGGTTAGCCATAGCTCTCTTATCTGGGAGAACTGGGTTTGATTCCCCACTCCTCCACTTGCAGCTGCTGGAATGGCCTTGGGTCAGCCACAGCTCTCTTATCTGGGAGAACTGGGTTTGATTCCCCACTCCTCCACTTGCAGCTGCTGGAATGGCCTTGCGTCATCCAGAGCTCTCTTATCTGGGAGAACCGGGTTTGATTCCCCACTCCTCCACTTGCAGCTGCTGGAATGGCCTTGGGTCAGCCAGAGCTCTCTTATCTGGGAGAACCGGGTTTGATTCCCCACTCCTCCACTTGCAGCTGCTGGAATGGCCTTGGGTCAGCCAGAGCTCTCTTATCTGGGAGAACCGGGTTTGATTCCCCACTCCTCCACTTGCAGCTGCTGGAATGGCCTTGGGTCAGCCAGAGCTCTCTTATCTGGGAGAACCGGGTTTGATTCCCCACTCCTCCCCTTGCACCTGCTGGAATGGCCTTGGGTCAGCCAGAGCTCTCTTATCTGGGAGAACCGGGTTTGATTCCCCACTCCTTCACTTGCAGCAGCTGGAATGGCCTTGGGTCAGCCAGAGCTCTCTTATCTGGGAGAACCGGGTTTGATTCCCCCCTCCTCCACTTGCAGCTGCTGGAATGGCCTTGGATTAGCCATAGCTCTCGCAGAGGTTGTCCTTGAGAGAGCAGCTGCTGTGAGAACCCTCTCAGCCCCACCCACCTCACAGGGTGTCTGTTGTGGGGGGAGAAGATATAGGAGATTGTGAGCCGCTCTGAGTCTCTGAGATTCAGAGTATAGGGCGGGATATAGAAGAAGAGGAAGACCACAGACTTATACCCCGCCATTCTCTGAATCAGAGTCTCAGAGCGGCTTACAATCTCCTTTATCTCCAATAAATCCAATATCTTCTTCTTCTATTGCCTATTCAGACTGGCAGCAGAAAGATCCTTCCCATCAACACCTGGTTTTTTAAGCTGGAGATGCCAGGAACTGAACCTGGGACCTTCTGCATGCCAAGCAGAAGCTCTGCCACGGACCCATAGCTCCAGTCCATGCCTCTCCATGATCTGAAACAGAGGTCTTTCACATCACCTAATGTCTAATTCTGTTAACTAGATAGGTTTGGGATTGAACCTAGGACCTTCTGTGTGCCTGCTAGATGCTCTAACACTGCCATGATAAGAGGTGCACAAAATTATGCATGGGGTAGAGAAGGTAGAGAAAAAAGTCTAGATGGAGCACTATGTCAGGCAGTGCAGCTCTGTATCCTTGGTGCTTGAAGTGGCCACCAGTGGGGTTCTGGCCCCACTGGTGGACCTCCTGATGGCACTTGGGGTTTTTTGGCCACTGTGTGACACAGAGTGTTGGACTGGATGGGCCACTGGCCTGATCCAACATGGCTTCTCTTATGTCTGGGGCAGTGATGCTCTGTATTTTTGGTGCTGGGGGGCAACAGTGGGAGGGCTTCTAGTGTCCTGGCCCCACTGGTGGACCTCCTGATTGCCCCTGGGTTTTTTGGCCACTGTGTGACACAGAGTCTTGGCCTGGATGGGCCATTGGCCTGATCCAACATGGCTTCTCTTATGTCTGGGGCAGTGATGCTCTGTGTTCTTGGTGCTTGGGAGGGGCAACAGTGGGAGGGCTTCTGGTGTCCTGGCCCCACTGGTGGACCTCCTGATGGCACTTGGGGTTTTTTGCCCACTGTGTGACACAGAGTGTTGGATTGAATGGGCCATTGGCCTGATCCAACAGGTCTTCTCTTATGTTCTTATTGTTGAAAGTGGAGGACTTTGCGCTGTCTCCTGTCTCAGACTTGAGAGATGGCACAAAAGAGTTTAGCCAGATAGAGAGGTCAGGACACACAGAGTGTCCTTTCCTTCCTGCTATCTGATCCTTTCCTTTGAAGTGGAATGCTACTTTTGAGGGGCAATTTCCTCTGTTTCCGCCCTCTCACACTTCCTCTCTCTCTCACGCACACAAAGAAGGGGCATGATCACTCCATCATTTTCCTGAAGGCTGGACATGCAGACCTCATCCAACACCTAGTTAGCAAGAATAGGTATTTATCCCTATCTCTTACCTGCACTCTCTTCCTTTAATAAAAGTTGTTTATTAGTTTTAGAACTGATTACTGACTCCATGTAACTCTGTTAAGCCACAACTAGCCTCAGCTCTGCTGCATTAAAACCTTCAGCGCTCTGCTACTTTGTCATAGTTCCATGGCAGATAATCCAACCGGTTATGGGCCCAGAGGTAAAAGCATCTAATTTTAGCCCAGATTGTGAGGCACAGCCTCTCCCCCTTCTCTGCCCGAAAGCCACCACTAAGCAGACCTTGATAGACCAAAGGTCTGATTCAGCAGAAAGCATCTCCAGGCTTTCAGCCATTCCATTCGGGGCTTCTCAATGTTGGGCCAAATCTTTCAGCAGAGAGCAGCCTAGTGTGAATGTCAAAAGCAATACGGAAGCAGTCCTACGGAGAACGTACAGAGGGGTGGAAGGTGTTGGGCTCGGCTTCTGTAGTCTCCGCTTGGCCCCTATCCAATGGTGCCTGCAAGTGGGGAGAAAGGGGGAGGACAGTTTGACTCTTACTTGGCAGATTTCTAAGCAGGCTTCGCCAGTTTCCCCAAAAGGCCCTGACTTACCCAGAACAACTCTCAAACAGACAGGGCTCTCTCTAGAAAGTAGGGAAGAGGGGCATGGGAGGGGTCTTCCCCCTGGACCCCCCTCCCACATGACCCTTCCACCCCCACCTCCAACCAGCTCCCCCCCAACATACCTCTCATTTTTCAAGCGCTTTCGACGTGGCCTGCAAGCAGAAGACTGGAGCTTTTAGTCTGCCCATAACTGGGGGGGGGGGCATGGTGGAGAATACTCTGAATACTCATAAACAACCCCCACCCCACCTGGCAGGAAGAGCTAGGCACAATAGGAGCTATTGGTCAGAGAGGAAAATCACTGCCCATAAGGGACATTCTGTTGAAATTCAGGATCTCCCCTCACTCCCTTTTGGCTCTATTGATTATTGATTATTTGTTCTTTTAAAGAATTTTTAGCCCCCTTTCTTCCTTACAGAGCTTAAGGAGGCTTAACAACATCGATAAACACATAAAGCACATGAAAAACATTTTTAAAACCCAAACTTTTAAAATCAGGACTGCTGGTAAGCAACGAAAAGCAGCCCTAATTAAAACTGTCTCTCTTTTTAAAACTTCTTATTTTAAGTTTTACTATGTTCAACGTTACAACAACAACTAATAAAAGAAATCAACATGAACAATCAATAATACAAAGTCAACAAGAAGAACGAGAATAACAAGGAACATCGTCTAGACTTGAAATACAAACAAGCACGACCCTCATTTTTTAGTCATACCCTTTATACAACAGGATTCAGATGCGACTCGAAAAGTGTGATGAAACTATATATGAAAAAGACAACTGCAGATTTATACCCCACCCTTCTCTACGAATCAGAGACTCAGAGCGGCTTACAATCTCTTATATCTTCTCCCCCCACAAAATCTTCTCCCTGTGAAGTGGGTGGGGCTGAGAGAGCTCTAACGGAAGCTGGCCTTTCAAGGACAACTCTGCGAGAGCTCTGGCTGACCTAAGGCCATTCCAGCAGTTGCATGTGAAGGAGTGGGGAATCAAACTCGGCTCTCCCAGATAAGAATCCTCACACTTAACCACTATGGTTGACCCAAGGCCATTCCAGCAGCTGCAAGTGGAGGAGTGGGGAATCAAACCCGGTTCTCCCAGATCAGAGTCCGCACACTTAACCACTATGGCTGACCCAAGGCCATTCCAACAGCTGCAAGTGGAGGAGTGGGGAATCAAACCCGGTTCTCCCAGATCAGAGTCTGCACACTTAACCATTATGGCTGACCCAAGGCCATTCCAGCAGCTGCAAGTGGAGGAGTGGGGAATCAAACCCGGTTCTCCCAGACAAGAGTCCACACACTTAACCACGACACCAAACTGGCTCTCCATACATGTCTTCAGCCGCCTCCTACAGATTGGAAATGGCAGTGAGACCCTCCGTGTGCTCTGAATATACAATTGGGAGAGGGGGGAATGACTGGTCATAAAAACATAGGTTGCAGGTTTGTATAGGGGCTCATGCAGTTGACAGCTGCTGGGTGGGACCGAGAGATCTCCTAGGATTACAACTGATCTCCAGACAACAGAGATCAGTTCCCGTGGAGAAAATGGCTGCTTTAGAGGGTGGACTCTGTGGCACCGGATCCTGTCGAAGTCCCTCCCCCCCAAGCCCCGCCCTCCTCAGAGTCCACCACAAAAGTTCCAGGGATTTCCCAACATGATGTCATCATGCTCTCTGGCCTGAATGCTTTGCAGCTGGATCCCAGAGTCAAGGCCCGGTTGCAGAAAGGCACTGTGTACATGGCCAGATGCATTTAGGGTAGGGTTGCCAATCCCAAGGTGGGGGCAGGGGATCCCCTGGTGAGGAGGCCCCCCCCCCCCGTTTCAGGGTCATCAGAAAGCGGGGGTAGGGGAGGGAAATGTCTGCTGGGAACTCCATGATTCCCTAGGGAGACTTATTCCCATAGAAAATAATGGAGAATTGATCCGCAAGTATCTGGGGCTCTGGAGGGGCTGTGTTTTGAGGTAGAGACACCAAATTTTCAGTATAGCATCCATTGTCTCTCCCCCAAATACCCACCAGGTTTCAAAAATATTGGACCAGGGGGTCCAATTCTATGAACCCCAAACATACCGAGTCCGGTACAAGGTGCCTCTAAACCTTTAAAGCCCTATATGGCCTGGGACCTGCCTACCTGAAGGACCGTCTCTCCCCACACGTTCCCCAGAGAGTACTGAGGTCTGGGACTCAAAACCTTCTCACCATCCCCGGGCCTAAGGAAGTCCGTCTCAAGACAACCAGAGACAGGGCCTTTTCCACAATGGCCCCTACATGGTGGAACCAGCTGCCGGAAGAGGTGAGGGCCCTGCGGGACCTTGCTCAGTTCCGCAGGGCCTGTAAGACAACCCTCTTCCGGTTAGCCTACGCCTGACTGGGAAATAAATGTAGCTTATTAGACTTCTGTGACTCATATGGTATAGATTTAATGTTAAAATGTTAAGGCTTTTAGGTTTTTAATTGTTTTAACTTTTAAATGTAATTATTTTGAACTCTGTTTTATTGTTTTATTGGTTGTTGTGAGCTGCCCTGAGTCACTTTGTGGGAAGGGCGGGATATAAGTTATAGAATAAATAAATAAATAAATAAATAAATAAGGTGCCCCTATCCTTCATTATTTCCTATGGAAGGAAGGCATTTAAAAGGTGTGAGGTCCCTTTAAATGTGATGGCCAGAACTCCCTTTGGAGCGCAATTATGCTTGTCACAGCCTTGCTCTTGGCTCCCAAAGTCTCCTGGCTCCACCCCAAAGTCTCCTGGCTCCACCCCCAATGTCTCCTGGCTCCACCCCAAAGTCTCCTCGCTCCACCCCCAATGTCTCCTGGCTCCACCCCAAAGTCTCCTCGCTCCACCCCCAATGTCTCCTGGCTCCACCCCAAAGTCTCCTCGCTCCACCCCCAATGTCTCCTGGCTCCACCCCCAATGTCATGAACATATGAACATATGAAGCTGCCTTATACTGAATCAGACCCTGGGTCCATCAAAGTCAGTCTTGTCTACTCAGACTGGCAGCGGCTCTCCAGAGTCTCAAGCTGAGGTTTTTCACACCTATTTGCCTGGACCCTTTCAGTTGGAGATGCCAGGGATTGAACCTGGGACCTTCTGCTTACCAAGCAGATGCTCTACCATTGAGCCACCGTCCCTCCCCTAAGTCTGCTGGCTCCACCCCAAAGTCTCCTGGCTCCACCCCCAATGTCTCCTGGCTCCACCCCAAAGTCTCCTTGCTCCACCCCCAATGTCTCCTGGCTCCTCCCCAAAGTCTCCTGGCTCCACCCCCAATGTCTCCTGGCTCCACCCCCAAAGTCTCCTGGCTCCTCCCCAAAGTCCCCAGATATTTCTTGAATTGGACTTGGCAGCCCTAATTTAGGGGCATGTGCTATTGGGGAAAATGGGTTCTGGGGCAAACTGCTCCTGAGGCCGGGCGTGAAACAGAGGCCGGGCCTGATGCCCACATTCCGCCTCCTTCCCTGCAGGCCTGACACTGCTCCTGGCTCACCTGCAAGCGCACCGCTCGTGCTCCGTGAAGGTCAGCTGGACCTGCTGAGTCGTGCCCAGGAGGGGGCTCACCTGGACCACCTGCTGGGGCAAAGCAGAAAACACGGCCAGCCTGGTCCACCCAGCCAGCCTGACTGCAGAGCACCCTTGCCAAGACGCCCTCCCATGCCGCCCTCCCTTCCACCTCTGGGGGCAAAGAGAATCTCCAGCCCTCTTCCTCCAGTCAGGAACTGGGATCCCCTTTTGCAGGGGTGTCAAACTCATTTGCTATGAGGGCCGGTTCTGACATAAATGAGAGCTTGTTGGGCTGGGCCCTGTGTATCATAAAATGTAGTGAAGATATAAGCTTTATAAAGGACACAGACAAGCACAATGAAAGGTTTTGTATCTCTCCTGTGTGATTGAGGGAACTGGGCAAAGGAAGCTCTGGCTCTTTCCCTCCCTCCCCAGCGGATGAGGGGCGGAGCCTCAGCCAATAGAATGGGGGAAAAGAGGCTTGGCTCAGTAGCTTTGCTGTGCACTTGAGGGAGCCTGGCAAAGCAAGCTCTCCCTCCCCCCTCAGCCAATGGAGAAAATAGAGGCTTTGCTCTGTAGCTTCTGCGTGATTGAGCAAGCCTGGCAAAGCAAGCTGTGATGCGGAAGGAAGCAAGTGAGAAGGAGAAAAACCAGACTTGCTCATGGGCCTGATAGGAACCTTCCAGGGGCCTGTTTGGCCCCCAAGCTGCACGCTTGACACCCCTGCTTTATGGGGACCCCCTGGGGGTGGTTTTATGGTGAGAAGGGACAGATCAAGTGCTTGGAGGGGACCCGGCTGAGTTCTGCCCTTAGGCCCCAGGAAGTCTCCTGTCAAGATCACATCCCTGGGGTCCCCTTTGCTGACTCAGAGCTCACACCTCTTCTTCATCTCTGGCTGAACCCCCTGGCAACTGGGAGGCTGGGAACCCAGGCAGCTCTTGTTCTGTGCAGCCCCTGGCACAGCCCTCCAGCAACCCCCGAGAGAAAGACCTAAAGGCTCTCAGGAAGCCAGAATATCCACTCCCAGAGGAGTCTGCCTCTGTGCCCCTGCATGAGTCTCTGCTGCCACCCACGGTCATTTTGCCTGGCCTGTGATCCAAACATTCATTCTCTCTCCGTTCAGAGACAGGTCAGAATGGGCCAGCCTCAAAGAAGAGGGCCCAGTGCATCACCGCAAGAGTCTCTGCTCTGAGCCGGACTCTTTCCACTCCGGAGGCTCGTGAAGGACAGGGACTCATGCAGAGTCTGTGGCTGGTCATGGGACACTTGGAGCTCTAACAAACCGGAGAGGAAAACCGTCACGACTGCAGGGGTGCCCCGGAGGTTTTCCGGAAGGGGGGGAGCAGGAACCCGCCTCCGCGCTCACAGACCTGCAAGTCGAGGGGGCGGGTCTCCAGGGGGGCGCACTCCAAGCCCTCATCGCCGCAGCA
Organism: Heteronotia binoei; assembly: GCF_032191835.1. Lineage (NCBI taxonomy): Eukaryota > Metazoa > Chordata > Lepidosauria > Squamata > Gekkonidae > Heteronotia > Heteronotia binoei. The sequence goes on along the minus strand of NC_083239.1, from coordinate 55,538,842 downwards.
GCCGGCGCAGCGCCGCAAGGGGACGCACGGCGGCTTGAAGACATGCTCGGTCTGCTGCGGGAACTCACTCAGGACGTCGACCAGCGTCTCCCGGGTGCGGCAGTAGCTGCGGCTCCACACCTCCTCGAAGGGCATCGCTGCGGGAATCAGAGGCCCCGCTCAGGCATCCTTCCCTCGCCCCCTCGGTGACACCTTTCCCCCCTCCCTGGCACTGCTGAGGACCGACCCAGGATGCTTCCCGGCTTCCCACCGATCCTGCCCCCTGCACCCCTGGGAAGACTGGCAGGAAAGCCACATGCACCCACACCTGGGGGGGGGGCGGGGGGGAGACAAGCACTCACCGCCCGTCTGCCGCTCCGAGGGTTGCTGCTGCGCCAGCTGGAAGAGAAGAGGGGAACAGTCGGGAAACCGCACTGCGGACCCAGAGACCGGACTGCCCCAGCAAGGAGCCAGGGAGAGACTGGGGGAGGGGGGGCTGGTCACAGAAATACACCGCTTGGAAAGGGGATCTGATAGATTCATGGAGGATGAGTCTATCGATGGGATTTCTGAATCCCAGAGCCTGGAGGCAAAATCAGAGGAAGGCCTCAGCCTCTCTGTCCTGGGAACCTGGTTGCCCACTATGTGAGACAGGAGGCTGGATGAGATGGACCCTCCCTGGTCTGACCCAGCAGGGCTGAGGTTCTTCTCAGGGGAAGGCCTTGGCCTCTCTGCCCTGTTGTTGGCCCTACAGAGGAACAGGCTGGCCACTGTGTGAGACAGGAGGCTGGACTAGATGGACCCTCCCTGGTCTCACTCAGCAGGGCTCTACTGAGGTTCTTTTCAGGGGAAGGCCTCGGCCTCTCTGCCCTGTTGTTGGCCCTCCAGAGGAACTGGCTGGCCACTGTGTGAGAGAGGAGGCTGGACTAGATGGACCCTCCCTGGTCTGATCCGGCAGGGCTCTTCTGAGGTTCTTTTCAGGGGAAGGCCTCGGACTCTCTGCCCTGTTGTTGTTATATGTATTATGGAGCGGGATGAATATTGACTTTACTGGGAAACCGAGTGACATACACCATACTGTAGAGATGGGGATTAAATCACTAAAGCACAGCCTGAATCACGGGGCGGGGGGTGGGGGGAGAGAAAGGTTGAGAGGTGGTTGGCCATTGGCTGCTTCCGCGTCGCGACCGTGGGCTTCCTTGGTGGTCTGGTCTCCCATCCAAGCGCAGCTTCGGGAGGTGGGGATCTGTACACTGACATCTAAGATATTGCTGTGCCAGAGACTGCCGCTAGATGGCACTCAAAGCCTCTTCAAGATTCCGACGAAGCCAGTCTCGTTTAGGCGATCCAGATTCAGAGGACCAAGTTCGAGTGTGTGTAGAGGGGGCCCGTTCTCCGGCCACTGGCCTGCTTTGCCTCCCACCAGGGAATTCGGGTGGCTGTTGCGGTCCCCAGCAGGAAGAAGCCTGCGCCTGTCTGCCTCCCGGAGAAGCACCATGAGTCTCTGCCCCGAGGACCGCGCAGCCTAACTAACACAAGGATATCAAACCAATGGAGTGAGGAGGCCTCCAAAGGGCGCCTTCGATGGGGTTGGGGGGATTTTTCCCTGGGCCCCTGCCTTGGCCAGCCTTCAGCCCAGAGAGAGCCTCTGAAAGGCAGGAGCCGAGCACCGCGCATCCTCGGCGGAGAGCCAAGGGAAGAGCCTGGCTCACCCACGCCGCCTAGGCGGCAGATGCCGAGCCGTTCGGCAGCCCGCTTGGCACTCGATCCTCTCCATCTGGCCCGGGGGACCTGGGAACAGGCGGGCCGACACGTTCCCTTCCGCCCCAGGCCCAGCTGGCAGGAAACGCCGGGTGTCTGTCTGGCGCGCCCAGGGAGCAGCGCTTGCGGCCGGGGTTCTGGGGCGGCCGGGGGCTCCGAGCATCCGTGAGGGTCACACCTGTGGTGGGAAGGAAGCGGGGGGTGGGGGGGGTGGAGGAACTGTGCAGCCAAGCGCTCGGCTGATGAAAGGCAGAGCGCCTGTGCCGCACACCCAGGATCCGTGCGCAACCGTGCGCAATGACGCGCGGCCAGAGGCGCCGGGCCAACGGTGGCACGCCGCGTTCCCTGCTAATCTGATTTGCCCGAATGGCGAGGCAAAGAGGGCCCGGTCTTCGTCTCCGGTGTAGAGGCAGAGGGTTGGGAAACCGACGGCTCCGGGCCGTCCCCAGCTCCAAGAGAGCCGCTCAGTGCGTGTCCGGGCAAAACAGAGGTCCCCTCCGGCCATCCCTGCTAAAAGCCCTTGAGCTGGTCCTGCCTCTTCCATGATGGGTGGCATCGATCCCCTTTTAAAAGCCCGTGAAAAGACCACCCGCACGCAGCACCCTCCGGGGGACACGTTAGCCTTCCTCTCGGAACAGTCTTCAAGGATTGGCCCTAAAGCCCGCAGTTGCCAAACTCAGCCTGACCATTTTTGAGGGAACCCGGGGCAGAAACCACATTGACCGTCTTTTCCCGGCTCACACGGGGGAACTGCTTGGTGGATCCTGGGAGTGAAAAGGGAAGCGGGAGGAGAGCTGAGTTAGCCATTTTTAGCCTCCAGCTCACCCATTTTTGTCTTCGCTCAGGAAGGAGGACCCCGGAGCACACTCACTGATGCAGCAGCTCACACTATAATGCCAGGAGCTCACAAAGTAGAATTTTTGCTCACAAGACTGCAGTTTAGAGGGAACACCGGAGGAGAAGCGCGTAAGCAGAGCCCTGCTCTCCTGCAGCCGGCCTTCCGGCCGTCAGTCCTGGGGTTCAGCCGCTGCTGGGAACATCTGATGTCTAAATGAGGGACAAAATGCTCCTGGAGAGGTGCCGGCAGGGTTGGATTAACAATTAGGCCAAGTAGGTTCTGGCCTATGAGCCGCCACACCCTTAGGGGCCCCGGACCGGCTCCCCACCATTTCCCCCCTGCCTGCAGCCCTTCCAGCCTGCACTCACAGCCAGCAACTGAGCCGCTCTTTGCCCCACTTGCCTGGTGGGGCTGCTGGTGGTGTCGTCGCCAAGTTTGCCTCTCTCTGCTTCTCCCCGGCAGCTTTGTCCAAGGGGCTTCGGAGAAGGGGCTTGCAGGCTGCAGCGGGCACTCTGAGATAATTTGCCAGGGGGCCCTTGAGATTTTGACTGCCTGGGGGTCTCCACAAGGTTAACCTGGCACTGGGTGCCTGGGCTTTCCCCCAGCCCCGGGCCTTTTTGTAACTCTTCTTTAACCCCCCGCCCTCCCGCGTCCTCCCGGGTTTGCTCCATCCGGAGAGGCGAGTCGCCTCCGCCCGCCCAAGACCTCCAGGCTGGCTCTCCCGAGGGCGCCCTGGCGACCAGGCGGAGAAAGGCCGCCTCCCGCCCTCCTGCTCCAACAGCCGCCTGGCCTCCGGGAGGCCGCTTCCGAGCTGCAGGGGGGCTCTCTGGCCCGGATCCTCTGGTTCTCCGCCCTCCAGCTCCCAGCGCGGGTGGTCTGCACGGACTGCCGCCGCTTAGGGCGGAGGGGCCACCTGGGGCGCCTTACCTGGGGGCCAGGCGCGCAGCAGAGGAGGGCGGCGGCCAGCAGCAGGTGCCCAGCGCCCCGCATCCTCCAGCCGGCGGGCCCGGGAGGAAGAGGAGGAGGAGGAGGAGAGCGGCGCCTTCCTCGCAGCTCCCAGGCGACTGCGGGGCGGCCAGAGCGCGGCACCGAGAGGCGGGAACGGGGCGCGGCCGGGGAGCGGGGAGGCGCAGAGGGGAGGGGCCGGCTGCCCGGGACAGTGGGGGCCAAGGAGAGCCCCGCCAGCCGCCACCCCCCCGGGAGGCCCGCCCCCGCCCACCTGGCAGGCTGGAGGGGGCCGAAAACAGAGGGGGGGGGGGCTCTGTATAGCGTCAGGCTCTCCTGGCATCCATCTATCCGTCCGTCACTCCGTCATTTCTCTCTCTCTCTCTCTCTCTCTCTCTCTCTCTTTCTTTCTTTCTTTCTTTCTTTCTTTCTTTCTTTCTTTCTTTCTTTCTTTCTTTCTTTCTTTCTCTCTTCCTTCCTTCCTCCCTCCCTCTCCCTTCCTCCCTCCCTCTTTCTTTCTTTCTTTTTTTCTTTCTTTCTCTTTCTTTCTTTCTTTCTCTCTCTCTCCCTCCCTTCCTTCCTCCCTTCCTTCCTTCCTCCCTCCCTCCCTCCCTCTTTCTTTCTTTCTTTTTTTCTTTCTCTTTCTTTCTTTCTCTCTTCCTTCCTTCCTTCCTCCCTCTTTCTTTTTCTTTCTTTCTCTTTCTTTCTTTCTCTCTCTCTTTCTCTTTCTCTCTTCCTTCCTTCCTTCCTTCCTCCCTCCCTCTCCCTCCCCCTCCCTCCCTCTTTCTTTCTTTCTTTCTTTCTTTCTCTCTCTCTTTCTCTCTTCCTTCCTTCCTCCCTCTCCCTCTTTCTTTCTTTCTTTCTTTCTTTCTCTTTCTTTCTTTCTTTCTTTTTCTTTCTTTCTTTCTCTCTCTCTCTCTTTCTCTCTTCCTTCCTTCCTTCCTCCCTCCCTTCCTTCCTCCCTCTCTCTCCCTCTCTCCCTCTTTCTTTCTTTCTTTCTTTCTTTCTTTCTTTCTTTCTTTCTTTCTTTCTTTCTTTCTTTCTTTCTTTCTTTCTTTCTTTCTTTCTTTCTTTCTTTCCCTGCCACTCCATTGGCGCCCTGAGATCTGGCTGGCCCGCAGGCTGACTGCGGGGGGGGGGGCTCTCTGTTCGTGCTCAGAGGCACGGTATAAGCGCCCCAGCTGCGGAGGGGCTCAGTGCGGGTCCCGGCCAGCGCTTCGGTGTTCGGGGAGAAGTGACTGAACTGCGGCAGAAGGGTTCTCGCCCCCCCCCCTCCCCCCGGGTCAGCCCGGCTGCATCTTTCCCCAGCAGCTCCCTCCCGGGTGGAGCACAAGGCCCCGGTCAGGCCGCAGCGGCAGCTGGGCGTCCGCCGAGGTTGGGATCAGGCGCGGGCTTCAATTCCTGGATGCAGCTGCTGGAGACCTGCGCTGAAGGCTGCACAACTCCGCCGGCTGGCCCCGAGCCGCGCCCCAAGCCTCTCCCCGGGAGGGGCCACCTCCCTTCTGTCCCCCAGACCTGTCCCCGGCACCAGCAGCGCCATGCGACTCCCCCCCCCCCCCCCAGACCTGGCGGCAGGCAGGAGAAGAAGATATTGGATTTATATCCCGCCCTATGCTCTGAATCTCAGAGCGTCACAGTCTCCTATATCTTTCCCCCCTACAACACGGTGAGGTTGGTAGGGCTGAGAGGGCTCTGACAGAAGCTGCCCTTTCAAGGACAACTCCTACCAGAGCTCTGCTGACCCAAGGCCATTCCAGCAGGTGCAAGTAGAGGAGTGGGGGAATCAAACCCGGTTCTCCCAGATAAGAGCCCAGGCACTTCACCACTGCATCAAACTGGCAGGAGGAGGAGGAGGAGGAGAAGAAGAAGAAGAAGAAGAAGAAGAAGAAGAAGAAGAAGAAGAAGAAGAAGAAGAAGAAGAAGAAGAAGAAGAAGAAGAAGACAACATTGGATTTATATCCTGCCCTCCTCTCTGAATTTCAGAGACTCAAAGCAGTTAACGATCTCCTTTACCTTCCCCCCCCCACCACAGCAGACACCCTGTGAGGTGGGTGGGGCTGAGAGAGCTCTGGCAAAAGCTGCCCTTTCAAGGACAACTCCCATGAGAGCTCTGGCTGACCCAAGGCCCTTCCAACAGGTGCAAGTGGAGGAGTGGGGAATCAAACCTGGTTTTCCCAGATAAGAGACCACGGGCTTAACTGTGACACCAGACTCCAGCGCCCAGGCAGAGACCAGGGGTGGCCGAGAGAGGGCTCCAGGAGGCAGGCCCCGTGGGCATGTGAAGGGGAGGCCGCGGGGCCAGGGGAGAGGCCCCTCTAGGCTCCCGGGGTCCCCCCCTGGACACCCCCCCCACCCTTGGTGCAGTCAGCCTGATGGGGTCCCAGGAGAGCCCGGCAAAGGAAAGACAGACCCTGACCGATTCCCCACTCGCCTTATGCTATGCCGCTCTCACTGACCTCTTCTCAGCGACTGCCCTAGGCCAACTCCCATCAACCGTAGCCATTGGCCAAGCTGGCTGGGACTGATGGGAGTTGTAGGCAAAAAAAAACCATCTGGAGAGCTACTGTTGGCCACCCCTGGCTTAGGCAAACTGCCCACTAGCGCCCCCTGCAGAATTTTTTTAAAAACAGAGAATTGTAGGAGAAATGAAAAAACTTAAAACTTATTTACATTTCTAATTTACAGCTTATTTAAAATTTTATTTGAAAAAAATTGGAGAATAAGCAATAAAAATGGTGAGAATACTACTTGATCCTTTTAGCTGGAGGTGCCAGGGACAAGACCTTCACACGACCATTTCTACTGGATCCGTTTAGCTGGAGGTGCCAGGGTGTTGGGAAACAGACTGAATTCAGAGGTGTGGAGTGGATTCTACACGGCTACGGTTTTCACAACCCTTTGTCTTCCAGTCCTTGTTCCCAGAAATCATTTGGGACAGGAAGAAAGCTATTCAGTTTGCATAGAAGACCAAAGCTTTTCACACCTAAGGTGCTGTCTGACCAATGCAATGTTCACATGTTTCCCGGGGCTTCGAAGAGTCAGTCCCTAATTGGGTTTAAGCTACAACACATCATTTCCTCTTTCGCTTCTCAGCCTTTTTGGCTAAGATCAAGTGAGGTAAACAAACAGTTAACTTTATAATGGCTGGAATGTGCATAACGTATTCCAATGCAGGGACAAGGCCTTGCGCGTGCGAGAAAGATGCTCTACTGCTGAGCTGTGGCTCCCACCCCATGGCTCTGTTAACAAGTAGAGTAGGAAGGATGAGTGGCAGCAGACAACTTCAACATTTTTAGAGTTTTTAGAAACTGTAATTGGCTCTTTTTCATCTTTCACAATGGGTTAATTTATCCCTGCTGGGCTCCCCACTTTCGCATTTACAGACCCAGGGAATGCAAAAAGGTTCAAGGTCCAAGGAGCACACACGCTGTGCGTGGGGAGAGGGGGCACATCTAGGCCAGCTGGCGCCCTAGACGGCTGCCTATTTAGCCTACTCCCATGCACCAGCCATGCCCACCGGCCCTCCCATATACCAAGGAACCGGTTTGATTGTATTGTGAGAAAGGGAGAAAAGTTGTGTCCGAAGCCTCCCAGAGTTTGGTCACGTGGATTTCAAACACAGGAGAGCAGCCGTGGGGAGTAGATGTCCGCCATCTAGGGAGTTAGTGCTTCTCGAAAGACATTCACATGGTTTTGATGGTCTTCGCTACCTAAAGTATATTATTGTTAACGACGATGAGGATTTGCAAAGGCCATGAGCACACCACTTGAACCAGCATACTTAACTTTGATTTTGATAAGCTTAAGTCTCGTCTCCATTTATTGCAACCTGCATGGCTCTAATTTTTAAACGCATTTCCCAACACATGGAAAGAAACCGGGAGAGACAGAGGGAGACAGAGAGAAACAGAGAGGTCATTTCTGCAGAGAATATTTATTGCACAGGTCACTGTATTTTTAAAACCCTCATCACAAACCTTTTAAATTTGTTTATTAATGATTTGGAGTTGGGAATAAGCAGTGAAGTGGCTAAGTCTGCAGGTGACATTGAATTGTTCAGGGTGGTGAGAACCAGAGAGGATTGTGAGGCACTCCAAAGAGATCTGTCGAGGCTGGGTGAGTGGGCATCAGCGTGGCAGATGAGGTTCAATGTGGCCATGTACAAAGTAATGCACATTGGGGCCAAAAATCCTAACTAAAAATACAAGTTGATGGGATGTAAACCGGAGGAGACTGACCAAGAGAGAGATCTTGGGGTCATGGAAGATAACTCACTGAAAACGTCGAGACAGTGTACGACTGCAATAAAAAAGGCCAACGCTATGCTGGGAATTATTAGGAAGGGAATTGAAAACAAATCAGCCAGTATCATAACGCCCCTGTACAAATCGATGGTGCAGTCTCATTTGGAGTACTGTGTGCAGTTCTGGTCGCCGCACCTCAAAAAGGATATTATAGCATTGGAAAAAGTGCAGAAAAGGGCAACTAGAATGATTAAAGGTTTGGAACACTTTCCCTATGAAGAAAGGTGAAAACGCTTGGGGCTCTTTAGCTTGGAGAAACGTCGACTGCAGGGAGACATGATAGAGGTTGACAAGATTATGCATGGGATAGAGAAAGTAGAGAAAGAAGTCCTTTTCTCTCTTTCTCACAATACAAGAACTCGTGGGCACTCAATGAAATTGCTGAGCAGTTGGATTAGAAAGAATAAAAGGAAGAACTTCTTCATCCAAAGAGTGATTAACACATGGAATTCACTGCCACAGGAGGTGGTGGCGGCTACAAGCATAGACAGCTTCAAGAGGAGATTGGCTAAACATCTGGAGCAGAGGTCCATCAGTGGATATTAGCCACAAGGTCTAGATGGAACCAAGAGCCCCGTGGCACAGAGTGTTAAAGCTGCAGTACTGCAGTCCTAAGCTCTGCTCACAACCTGAGTTCGATCCCCGGTGGAAGCTGGGTTTTCAGGTACCCGGTTCAAGGTTGACTCAGCTTTCCATCCTTCTGAGATCAGTAAAATGAGTACCCGGCTTGCTGGGGGGAAAGCGTAAATGACTGGGGAAGGTAAACCACTCCGTCAAAAGTCTGCCGTGAAAACATTGTGAAAGCAACGTCACCCCAGAGACGGAAACGACTGGTGCTTGCACGGGGGACCTTTCCTTTTCCTAGATGGAACACTAAATGGAACAGTGATGCTCTATTCTTAGTGCATAAGGGGTAAGAGAAGGAGGGCTTCAGGAGTTTTGGCCTTGCTGGTGGATCTCCTGATGGCACCTGGGTTTTGGCCACTGTGTGGCAGAGTGTTGGACTGGATGGGTCCTTGGCCTGATCCTGGAGCAGAGGTCCATCAGTGGCTCTTAGCCACAGCTTATTGCTGGAACTTTCTTTCTGGGGCAGTGATGCTCTGTAATCCTGGCGCTTGGGGCGGGGCATGATGGTAGGAGGGCTTCTAGTGTCCTGACTCCACTGATGGACCTCTAGATGGCACCTGTTGTTGTTGTTTTTTTTGCCACTGTGTGACACAGAGTGTTGGACTTGATGGGCCATTGGCCTGATCCAACATGGCTTCTCTTATGTTCTTATGTGAAATAGAATGTTGGACTGGATGGGCCACTGGCCTGATCCAACATGGCTTCTCTTATGTTCTTCTGTGACGCAGAGTGTTGGACTGGAGGGGCCACTGGCCTGATCCAACATGGCTTCTCTTATGTTCTTCTGTGACGCAGAGTGTTGGACTGGAGGGGCCACTGGCCTGATCCAACATGGCTTCTCTTATGTTCTTCTGTGACGCAGAGTGTTGGACTGGAGGGGCCACTGGCCTGATCCATCAGGGCTTCTCTTATGTTCTTCTGTGACACAGAGGGTTGGACTGGATGGGCCATTGGCCTGATCCAACATGGCTTCTCTTATGTTCTTCTGTGACACAGAGTGTTGGACTGGAGGGGCCATTGGCCTGATCCAACGTGGCTTCTCTTATGTTCTTCTGTGACACAGAATGACTGGAAGGGCCACTGGCCTGATCCAGCATGGCTTCTCTTATGTTCTTCTGTGACACAGAATGTTGGACTGGAGGGGCCATTGGCCTGATCCAACATGGCTTCTCTTATGTTCTTCTGTGACACAGAGTGTTGGACTGGATGGGCCATTGGTCTGATCCAACATGGCTTCTCTTATGTTCTTCTGTGACACAGAGTGTTGGACTGGAGGGGCCATTGACCTGATCCAACATGGCTTCTCTTATGTTCTTCTGTGACATAGAGTGTTGGACTGGAGGGGCCAATGGCCTGACCCAACATGGCTTCTCTTATGTTCTTCTGTGACACAGAGTGTTAGACTAGATGGGCCAATGGCCTGATCCAACATGGCTTCTCTTATGTTCTTCTGTGACACAGAGTGTTAGACTGGATGGGCCGTTGGCCTGATCCAACATGGCTTCTTTTATGTTCTTCTGTGACACAGAGTGTTGGACTGGATGGGCCATTGGCCTGATCCAACATGGCTTCTTTTATGTTCTCCTGTGACACAGGGTGTTGGACTGGAGGGGCCATTGGCCTGATCCAACATGGCTTCTCTTATGTTCTTCTGTGACACAGAGTGTTGGACTGGATGGGCCATTGGCCTGATCCAACAGGGCTTCTTTTATGTTCTTCTGTGACACAGAGTGTTGGACTGGATGTGATATTGGCCTGATCCAACATGGCTTCTCTTATGTCTTTCTGTGACACAGAGTTTTGGACTGGATGGCCCAATGGCCTGATCCAACATGGCTTCTCTTATGTTCTTCTGTGATACAGAGTGTTAGACTGGATGGGCCATTGGCCTGATCCAACATGGCTTCTCTTATGTTCTTCTGTGACACAGAGTGTTAGACTGGATGGGCCACTGGCCTGATCCAACATGGCTCCTCTTATGTTCCCCTTGGGAGGTGGGGGCTCTCCTTCTTCGGAGGTTTTAAACAGAGGCTAGATGGTCGCTTTGCATTCTTCACCACTGCCCACCAGCTATATGTAGCTCTGCTCACTGCAGCTCATTCCTCGTCTGAAGAAGTCTGCATGCACACGAACTCTTACGTTCTGAATAAAACTTGGTTGGTCTCAAAGGTGCCACTGGTCTCCTACTTCCTTCTATTGCTTCAGACCAACACGGTTGCCCACCTCGATCTATCTAGGTGGCCATCTGACAGCAGTGCTGATTCTGTGAACGTAGGCACAACTTAGGGGGAGGTATTTGTGAGTTTCCTGCATTGTGCAGGGGATTCCTTTCCAACTCTATGATTCCATGTGAGGGTAGTTATAGTTTTGCATTTGATGTTCACCTCTAAAGAAGAAGCCTCATTAAAAAAAAAACTCATCTCAGGGTATCAAATTACCAGACTACCCAATTGGCTTTTCCCACTCCGTTTATCATCAAAATCAACCCTGCGAGGTAGACGCAAGACTTCCCTGTAAGCAAGCTCCGTGGCTGAGCAGGCCTGCTGATCTTCCCAAGCCTCCCGAGAGAAGGTTGCTTCGGATCTCCAGACGTAGGACATCTAGGGGGGCTTGAGAATGCAAGAGGGGCGACGCAGCTCTCTGTAGGAGTCGGCGGGCAACAAAGCAGAGCCTGCAATTCCCCACTCTGGCACTAGATGGCGCGTCCGGCTAGCAGAAATCTCTTTCCTCCCCTTTCTAGTAATTTTCCAAAATCACAACTGAACCAAATGTCAGGTTTTTAGAGAGAGAAAGAGGATTTTTCTAAATCTACATTTGCTCTCAAAATTCAGATCTCCCCCCCCCCCCTCCCCCGGTAATGTTCTTTTTGTGGCTTTTGTTAAAAAGCAGGAGAAAGGAGCAGTCTAGCGTGTGGAACTCCATGCGTGAAGCTCATGCCAAAGACATCTCTCTCTAACGTTTCTAAGAGCCTGAGGCGCAACCCAGCGGCGCTTCTAACAGGACACGAGTCTATAGACGGGGAAGCGGAGACTGAGCGACTCTCCCGGGGGCCTCCAGCGGCCGAGCGGAACTCGGCCGGCGCTCTTGGAGAGGGAGGGAGGGCTCCTGAAACCTCTGGCTGTCGACGGAGCTGCTCCGAGTAAAGAGAGCAGCAGGCTCAGGCCTTACCAGATCGGGGGTGGGGAGGGGCGTCTTTTCTTTTCCACGTCTTGCCTCCACCGCAAACCAGCGCCAGGTCCTTCTCCGCGGTGGCGCCCCAGCTGCGAGCCGCGCGTCCTGCGCCATCCGCGCGGACTGGATCCTGCTGGGTCGCCGACTCGCCGCTCTCGTTGGCCGCATTTGTCGTGGGTTTCGACGGCGACGCCGCCAGGCCAGCCGTCCGCGGGAGACGCCTTGGGGCCACGGTCAGAGTCTGTCTGGACCACTCCACCCGCCTCCCCCCCAAAAAAATCCCGGAGCCTGACCTGGAAGAGGCCCGGCGACACGCGTCACTTGTGAACCCCCGTCGGCGCGTCCGGAGCCCCGCGGCGGCTAGGCCTGGGGTGGGGGGGATTGGGGGGTTGTCGGGCGCTGATGTCAGCCGGGCCGCGGCGCCCCCTGCCCTGCCTGCCTCCTTCCCTCCCGGCGGTCCCGAGCCTCGGCGCTGGGGCTAAGAATAGCGCGGGTGACGCGCGGCGCGCACAAGGGGGGAGCCGCGGCCGCTATTTCGGGAGGCGGCGAGCCGCAAATAGCCCGAGCCGGAGCACAGGCAGGCGGGCCCAGGATGACGCGGGCAGGCGGGGCCAAAGCCTGGAAAATCCCTCGGTCCCTGCGCTGCTTGGCTCCGGGAGGGAGGGAGGGAGGGAGGGAGGGCAGCGCAGGGAGGGCAGCTGGCCGGCTGGGGCTCCCCCCCTCCTCTGCAGCTCTGCCGGAGATGGTCCGGAGGGGGGGCGGATCGCCTCCCGCGTCTCGAGCCTCCTTAGCCTCGCAGGGCCTGCGCTGCGGTGGCCCCCCGCGGCGGAACAGCCTGCGCCAAGAAACCTCCAGGGCGCAGGGGCGGCGCTGGAGACCCCCCCCCCCCCCTCGCTTTGGGTCGCAGTCCCTGAACCAAGCGAGGGCCCCGATCCCGGACGACTTCCGTGTAGCTCTTGGGAGACTCCAAGGGCAACCACGCGGCCTGGGACCCCATTGGAAGACTCGGTTCTTTACCCCCCCCCCCTCGCGTCCTGCCCCCGTCACTGGCTTTGGGGAGGGGCGGTGGCTCCGTGGTAGAGAATCTGCTTGGTAGGCAGAAGGTCCCAGGTTCAATTCTCGGCATCTCCAACTCAAAAGGGTGCAGGCAAATAGGCGTGGAAAACCTCCCCTGGAGACCCTGGAGAGCTGCTGCCAGTCTGAGTAGACAAGACTGACTTGAATGGACCTTTGAGGGTCTGATTCAGTAGAAGGCAGCTTCAGATGTTCATATACGTTCTTGAGCAGATGGCAGAACAGGCCTGCGGGGGATCTTGTCCTCCCCCCCCCAACTCTGCCCGGCAGCCTTCCCCCTTGCTGGGGGTGGGGGGAGCCCAGAGCCAGCATGGGGTGGGGAAGCCTAGAAATGCAACAGGGGGGCTCCAGAGAAATCCAGAGACACCTCGGGGTGCAGCCACCAGGCCCAGGCCTAAAAACCTGCAAAGGCGGGATTGGGTTGCGAACCACCGAACAAGCGAAATTGGTCATGTTCCCGGGTTTGTTTTGCAGGGAAGGGCATTGGCCCACAGCGGCCAGAGCCGGCAGGGGACACTGTATTCCAGACATGAAATGTGGAAGGAGAAAGGCTGACCCAAAAAGGAAAAATCCAAAGAACACCTAAATCTGAACCTTTACGGAGGGCTCCAAACTCATTTGTAATGAAAAGGAAAGGAAAGGTCCCCTGTGCCAGCACCAGTCGTTTCCGACTCTGGGGTGATGTTGTTTTCACAACATTTTCACGGCAGACTTTTAACGGGGTGGTTTGCCATTGCCTTCCCCAGTCATCTACGCTTCTCCCCACAGCAAACTGGGGACTCATTTGACCCACCTCAGAAGGATGGAAGGCTGAGTCAACCTCAAGCCAGTTACCTGAAAACCCAGCTTCCGCCAGGGATCAAACTCAGGTTGTGAGCAGAGCATAGGATGTAAGCTTAGGATGTAAGGCCATGTAAGATTGGGCCAAGCCATGTCAGGTCGGGCCATGCATGTACCTATTTAAGATTAGCTAGCAGAGAGATACATTTTATAAAGAACACAGACAAACACAAATATATATATTTTTAAACAACTTAAAAACATGTATTAAAACATTAGCACTCATTGGTCTTAAAGGTGCTTTCTGTGTATTTCTCCCATGGAAACCAGGGAACTGGGCAAAGGAAACTCTGACTCTTTCCTTCCTTCCCTAGGGGACTGGGGGGGAAGCCTCAGCCCATAGAACAAAGAGAGGCTTGGCTCAGTCGCTCTTCTGTGCAATTGAGAGAGCCTGGCAAAGCAAACTATTTCTCCCTCCTTCCTCCCCAAGGGCGGAGTTTCAGCCAATGGAGAAAATAGAGGTTTTGCTCTCTAGCTCCTCTGCGATTGGGCAAGCCTGGCAAAGCAAGCTGAGATGCAGAAGGAAGCAAGAGAAAGGGAGAAGGAAGCAGATGACAGCCAGTTGCTCAGGGGCCTGAGAGGAGGCCTCTGGGGGCCTGATTCAGCCCCCAAACTGCATGTTTGACACCCCTGCTTTACTGTCTCCAGAACAAACTGACAATTATCTATGGCATCTTTGCCAAGTTCTCTGCAGATAAAATAGCATGAAAAGTCACTAACCTGGTTGCTGTTCGTAAGATAGGCCAGCAACATACAACGGCAGAGGTCACACAGGAAACCAACGACATACCACCACATGTAAAAATAAAACTTTACATACTCACATTTCCATAACATAAGAACATGAGAAGCCATGTTGGATCAGGCCAATCGCCCATCCAGCAACACTCGGCGTCACACAGGGGCCAAAAAACCCAAGTGCCATCAGGAGGTCCACCTGTAGGGCTAGGACATTAGAAGCTCTCCCACTGTTGCCCCCCCCCCCAAGCACCAAGAAAACAGAGCATCACTGCCCCAGACATAAGGACATAAGAGAAGCCATGTTGGATCAGGCCAAGGGCCCCTCCAGCCCAACACTCTGTGTCACACAGTGGGCAAAAAACCCAGATGCCATCAAGAGGTTCACCAGTGGGGTCAGGACACTAGAAGCCCTCCCACTGTGCCCCCCCCCCAAGCACCAAGAAGACAGAGCATCACTTGCCCCAGACAGAGAGTTCCAACAATACACTGTGGCTAAGAGCCACTGATGGACCTCTGCTCCATATGCTTCTCCAGTCCCCTCTTGAAGCTGTCTATGCTTGTAGAAAATATCCTTGAAAATACAAACTCAATACATAAGCTTATGTTGTGTCCAACATAAGCTTATGTATTGAAGTTTGTATTTTCAAGGATGTTATGGAAATGTTTTATGTTTACATGTGGTGGTATGTTGGTTGCATTGATATCTTCAGAGATCCTGTGAATTCTACAGGGGCACTGCGAATCGTCAGTAAGATATGCAGGCAGAATTAATGCTAAGTATATCATGAGGTCTTATTATGGACTGTTCTGACCTAGTTACTGTGATGGATATTGACAGGATCCTGGGCTCTAGGCTGTCCTGACTGTCACCATCGAGCAAAACTATCTAAATGAGCCTTTTATGACTACCATAAATCAGTCCGTCATCCCATGGCACTTTCCCACAAACTCTCAAACAGACCCTCATCCACCCACTACTCAAAAAAACCCTATCCTGTGACCAAAAAAGAAGGGGGGGGGGGGGAACGACATTCCTAGTTGCACCGCATCTTGCAAAATTTGAGCTGCTGTATCAGCGTGATGCCGGTCTTGTTGACTGTACTTGACTTGCATTCTATAATTCGCCTTGAGTCTCAATGAGAGACTATAAATAGCTATATAAAATAGAATAATGCCTTTTATTAAGCCCAAGCAAACAACACAGAGTGCAGGCTTTTGGTTTCATTGGCTGGGGGGGGGGGGGCAAGATCCTGTGAGGTCATCTCCAAAGACGGAAGGCCAGCCGGGATTTCAAGAGGCACCAGCCCCCAGTTTTATTCATTTTATTTTACAGAATTTGTATCCTGCCTTTCTGCCCTCCCCGGGGCCGGACCTACCGGAATCGATCCAGCTTCAACCCCTCCAGCAAGGCCTGCAGAAGGCCCAGGGCTCTGGACACCACATTTAAAGAAGGATCTAGGCAAGGTCCAGAGGAGGGCGACGAAGATGGTGAGGGGTCTGGAGACCAAGTCCTATGAGGAAAGACTGAAGGAGGTGGGCCTGTTTAGCCTGGAGAGGAGGCGGCTGAGAGGTGATAGGATCACCATCTTCAAGGACTTGAAGGGCTGTCCTATAGAGGATGGTGCAGAATTGTTTTCTGTGGGCCCAGAAGGTAGGACCAGAACCAGTGGGTTGAAATTAAATCAGAAGAGTTTCCGGCTCAACATGAGGAAGAACTTCCTGACAATTGGAGCGATTCCTCAGCGGAACAGGCTTCCTCCTTGGGAGGTGGTGGGCTCTCCTTCCTTCGAGGTTTTTCAACAGAGGCTAGATGGCCATCTGACAGCAATGAAGATCCTGTGAATTTAGGGGGAGGCGTTTGTGAGTTTCCTGCATTGTGCAGGGGGTTGGACTAGATGACCCTGGCGGTCCCTTCCAGCTCTAGGATTCAGGAGGAGGTTGATGGCTGGGCGACTGCAGGAGATTTCCGCC
The DNA here is from genome assembly GCF_032191835.1 of Heteronotia binoei. NCBI lineage: Eukaryota > Metazoa > Chordata > Lepidosauria > Squamata > Gekkonidae > Heteronotia > Heteronotia binoei. The sequence goes on along the minus strand of NC_083239.1, from coordinate 55,522,591 downwards.
TCCTCTGCTCCCGGAGGGTCGGCGGAGGGGCAAATCCAGCCTCCCTGCGCGAACCGGGGCTGCTGCTGCTACAGAGGTTTCGCGACAGCGCCCCCCCATCCCCGACCCCTTATCCCGTTCGGCCTCGGATTCTCCCCCCGCAGCCTGCCCTGAAATGCGCCTCCGCTTGCCGGCGAGCTGGCGCCGCAGAGGACCGATATCTAGAGCCGCCGCCAGGGGGCGATAGGAACCACGCTGGCCCGGATTGCCCTCTGCAGCAGCAAGCAGTCGCCGGCGCGGGGCGGGGGTGGGGGGCGACGCCGCGGGTTCGAATCCCGTCGCCGGCCCGGGGCCAGCCAGCCGAGGGAACCCCCCTGCGCCGCTCTTGCCCTCGGGGGCTGCCTGCTGGCGGTCTGGGCGTCTGTTCTGGGGGGGGGGCTCCGCTGGGGGGCGCAGATGTGCCAGGCTCCACCCATCTCGGTGCCCCCTTCCCTTCCCGCCCGGGGGCGCGCACGCTGCCTGCTCCGCTCCCCGCGCTTCGCCGGGCGCGCGCCTAGCCATTTTTACCCGCCGCCTGCTATAAATAGAGCCCCCGCCCGGCGGGAGGGGGCCGCTGGAGCCCGGAATAGCCTCGCTCCGGAGCAGCCAGCCGCCCCCCCCGCTGCTGCTGCTTCCGGCCGCCCCCCACCGCTGGAGGGTGAGCATGCAGCTGCAGCCCCCCCCCCCCGCCCCCCACCCTGGTGGGGGGCCCCAAGCCAGCATGCAAGCGGCTGCTCCTTTGGCCCTGGCACGCATGTCCTGGAAAAAGGCAGCTGGCACACGCATCTAAGGATTCACACGCATCTGCTACCAGCACATTCCAGGGAGGGGCCAGAGACCGCGAAGGGGGTGCCCAGAGGAGGAAGGTTTGGCAAACGAAGGGGGCCTTCATCGCGACCACAGGGGGTGCTGCTGGGGGAGGGGGGAGGGTGTGACCCAGGAAATGGAGGGGGTCGCACGCCCCCTAGAGGAGCGGGCTGGGAGTCTGGAGGGGCTCTTGGTGGATGAAGGGGTGGGCACTGGCGGGGGGGGGCTTGTCAACTACTTCTGTTGGCTCTGCAGCTGCAGAAAACATCTGGCCGCTGTGGCGCATGCCCTGGTAGCGTCTAGATTAGATTGCTGAAATGTGCTCTGCCTGGGGCTGCCCTTGGAGGCTGTCCCCAAACTAGTACAAAAACTGCCAGATAATTTTATTTCACTGTCATTGGCTCTTAAATCTGTACCATGTTGCATTCTGGGCCGCTGCCTACCAGCTCTGGATGGCTCTGCTCAGCTCTGTATGGCTTTGCTCACTGCGCTGGATTCCTCGTCTGACGAAGTGTGCTCAAGAGCACACGAAAGCTGACGTTCTCAATAAAAATGGATTGGTCTTAAAGGTGCAACTTGACTCCTGCTTTGTTCAACTGCTTCAGACCAACACGGCTGCCCGCTTGGATCTAGTACATATGAACATATGAAGCTGCCTTATACTGAATCCGACCCTGGGTCCATCAAAGTCAGTCTTGTCTACTCAGACTGGCAGCCGCTCTCCAGGGTCTCAAGCTGAGGTTTTTCACACCTATTTGCCTGGACCCTTTTTTGGAGATGCCAGGTATTGAACCTGGGACCTTCTGCTTCCCAAGCAGATGCTCCACCACCGAGCCACCGTCAGTGATGCAATGATGCAGCCAGAGTGGTACCTGGAGTGCACTTTAGAAGTCGCAGTAATGTACCACCTAAGCTGGCTTCTACTTTGATTCGAGAGTCAATCTAAATTGCTGGCGTTGACCTTCAAAGCCCTGCTCAACCTGGGACAAGGATTCCTTAAGGACCCACCTTCTCCCCTATGAACACCGTGCTCACTCCAGCCATCCCCCAAGGCCCTGCTTTGATTGTCCCACCCAGCCGCCTCAGGCTAGACAAGGGGTGGCTCAAGACAGGGGCTCCTCTGTTGTGGCACCAAAAATCTGGAAGAGCCCTGCTGGATCAGACCATGGGGGGTCTATCAAGTCCGGCCTCCTATCTCACACAGGGGCCAACCAGTTCCTCTGGAGGAACAACAACAGGGCAGAGAGGCTGAGGCCTTTCTCTGAGAAGAACATCAGAAGAGCCCTGCTGGGTCAGACCAGGGAGGGTCCATCTAGTCCAGCCTCTGTCTCACAGTGGCCAACCAGTTCCTCTGGAGGGCCAACAACAGGGCAGAGAGGCTGAGGCCTTCCCCTGAGAAGAACATCAGAAGAGCCCTGCTGGATCAGACTAGTGAGGGTCTATCTAGTCCAGCCTCCTGTCTCACTCAGTGGCCAACCAGTTCCTCTGGAGGAACAACAACAGGGCAGAGAGGCTGAGGCCTTCCCCTGAGAAGAGCATCAGAAGAGCCCTGCTGGATCAGACCAGGGAGGGTCCATCTAGTCCAGCCTCCTGCCTCTAGCAGTGGCCAACCAGTTCCTCTGGAGAGCCAACAACAGGGCAGAGAGGCTGAGGCCTTCCCCTGACAAGAACCTCAGAAGAGCCCTGCTGGATCAGAGCATTGGTCCATTTAGTCCAGCCTCCTGTCTTATATGGTGGCCAATCCATTCCTCTGGAGGGCCAGCAACAGGGGCCAGTGGCTGAGGCCTTCCCCTGATGTTGCTTCCTGACTCTGGGTTTCAGAGGATAAATGGCTCTGAATGTGGAGGTTTCCCTCAGCCACCATGGCTAGCAACCACAAATAGACTTATAAGAACATGAGAAGCCATGTTGGATCAGGCCAAAGGCCCATCCAGTCCAACACTCTGTGTCACAGAAGAACGTAAGAGAAGCCATGTTGGATCAGGCCAATGGCTCATCCAGTCCAACACTCTGTGTCACACAGTGGCCAAAAAACCAGCTGCCATCAGGAGGTCCATCAGTGGGGCCCAGACACTAGAAGCCCTCCCACTGTACCCCCCCAAGCACCAAGAATACAGAGCATCACTGCCCCAGACAGAGAGTTCCATCAATACGCTGTGGCTAACAGCCACTGATGGACCTCTGCTCCAGATGTTTATCCAATCCCCCGTTGAAGCTGGCTATGCTTGCAGTCTATACTTATCCTTCATGAATCTGTCTAATCCCCCTTTCAAGCTGTCTGTTCTTGTGGCCATCACTACATCCTCTGGCAGTGAAGTCCACATTTCAGTCACTCGCTGTGTCGAGTAGCATTTCCTTTTTTCCATGCTGAGCGTCCTCTGCAGGGAGTTCCATCCCTCTATCAGTGTCTTCTACCGACACTTTTGTTTTCTTGGCATACCCAGGATAAAACGTCGTTGGTCTTAAAGGTGCCACGGGACTCAAACTTTTTCCGTGGAGTCCCCCCAGGAAGGGCTAGTGGCCCTCTACCTCGTGCTGTTTTATGTTCACCACCTTTTGGACCCTGACTGGGTGGAAAGATAGCATAACATTTTCTAAATAAATAAACATGGTGATTTGGGGAAAGAATCCTGCCTAGGCAAACTTGTATCTTCCAAATGTTTGGGGCGTCTTTTCAAAATCATAATCGTGGTACCAACAGTAGCAACGACAAAATAAAAATCAGCGTGCTTAAAAGCCTGTGCAAAAGGGGCAGAGAAAGCGATATTCCCTCTAATTTCAACCCCCCCCACACACACGCACACAACTGAGCAGAGCACTTCACATCCTGTGAAGAATATAACTGCTGTAATCTGAAAATGGGCAAGACCCTACACTAGGGGTGTGAAACATGCGGCCCAGGGGCCAAAACAGGCCCCCAGAGGGCTCCTATCAGGCCCTGAGCAATTGGCTGTCATCTGCTTCCTTCTCCCTCCCTCTCTCCCTTCCTTCTGCATCTCAGCTTGCTTTGCAAGGCTTGCTCAATCACAGGAGCTACAGAGCAAAACCTCTATTTTCTCCATTGGCTGAGGCTCCTGCCTTGGGGAGGAAAGGGGGGCAGGAAGAGTTTGCTTTGCCGGGCTCTCTCAATCGCGCAGCAGAGCTACTGAGTCAAGCCTCTCTTTCTTCTATTGGCCGCCCTCTGGGTCTCTGGAAAAGGAAGGAAAGAGCCAGAGCTTCCTTTGCCCAGTTCCCTGGATCGCACAGGAGAGATACAAAGAAAGAAGTGCTAAAGTTTTAAGCGTGTTTTAATCTTTAAAAAAATAATAATTATGTTTCTCTGTGTCTTATATAAAGTTTAAATCTCTGCTACCTGGCATTACATTTGATGACACACATGGCCCGGGCCAACAAGGTATCATTTATGTCAGAGCCGGCCCTCATAACATAGAATCATAGAGTTGGAAGGGACCTCCAAGGTCATCTAGTCCAACCCCCTGCACAATACAGGAAACTCACACATTAAAAAAAAAGGTAGTTCCCTGTGCAAGCACCAGTCGTTTCCAACTCTGGGGTGACGCTGCTTTCACAATGTTTTCACGGCAAACTTTTTACGGGGTGGTTTGCCATTGCCTTCCCTAGTCATCTACGCTTTCCCCCCAGCAAGCTGGGGACTCATTTGACCGACCTCGGAAGGGTGGAAGGCTGAGTCAACCTTGAGCCGGCTGCCTGAAACCAGCTTCTGCTGGGATCGAACTCAGGTTGTGAGCAGAGCTTAGAAGAAGAAGATATTGGATTTATATCCTGCCCTCCACTCTGAAGAGTCTCAGAGTGGCTCACAATCTCCTTTCCCTTCCTCCCCCACAACAGACACCCTGTGAGGGAGATGATATTGGATTTATATCCCGCCCTCCACTCCGAAGAGTCTCAGAGCGGCTCACAATCTCCTTTCCCTTCCTCCCCCACAACAGACACCCTGTGAGGGAGATGAAGATATTGGATTTATATCCCGCCCTCCACTCCGAAGAGTCTCAGAGCGGCTCACAATCTCCTTTCCCTTCCTCCCCCACAACAGACACCCTGTGAGGTGGGTGGGGCTGAGAGGGCTCTCATTCCAGCTGCCCTTTCAAGGACAACCTCTGCCAGAGCTATGGCTGACCCAAGGCCATTCCAGCAGCTGCAAGTGGAGGAGTGGGGAATCAAACCCAGAATCTGCACACTTAACCACTACACCAGTCTTAGGACTGCAGTACTGCAGCTTTAACACTCTGCACCACCTCTCCCGAAATTCACAGGATCCTCAGATGGCCATCTAGCCTCTGTTTAACAAATGAGTTTGACACCCCGGCCCTACACCTGCTCCAGGGTGTTGCTGAGCGGGTCTTCCTGTTTTAATGACCAGCCACTCCAATGCCCAGGAGGAAGAGGGGGAGAAGGCAAAAGAGGGGGGCAGGAGGAAACCCCCTGTGGGGTATGGGGCAATGCAGGGGTACCTGAGGCAGATGGGAAGAGCATCATGCCAGGAGGGGGGGGGGGGCAGCCGCTGGAGCTCTGAGTATTTATAAACCAGCTGGCAAACTCCAGGCCTGCCAGCCCCATAGGGACCCAGCCGGGCCTCCCAGGCAGCGAAGCAAACAAACAGGAGAAGCCTAGGGGCCCTTCCGTGCACGCGGTTTATGTAAGCGGCAGGCCTCCGGAGCCAAGGAGCAGACGCGGCTGGCTGCCAGCCTCCCACTGGAATGCGCTCGGCCTGCCAGAAGTTGTCCCGGGAACCTCCGCAACCCCGGAGCAGGTACACGCCTTGCAGGGGGGCCCAGCTGGGAGACGCGGATGAAAGGGGAGGGAGGGAGACAATGGGTGAACAGACGGATATGACTGGGGGGGTCCTGGCCCCCCCCCTTGGAACATGCACTGCAGAGGAAGCAGAAGACAAAACCCGCCACACCACCAGGACCAATGGTGCCTCTTGCTGGCTCTGAAGGCCTCACCTTGCCTGTCTAGAAAATGGGGTCAATTTTGGCTCTGCGGGGTCACTCCAAGAAAGTAAGGAACGTGGCATCATAACAGTTCCGCAGGGATGGTGGGTTGTGTCCAACTCAGCTCCCTCCAGATTCTTCCAATCCCACCCCCCCACCCCCCGTATTGGGGCAGCAAATGATTCGGTCCCCAAAGAGCAGGTCCACAGACTGGGATCTTTTAATCCGGATTAAGAGCTGCCCCCCGTTTCCCCACTCAGATCAGAAGAAGGAAGGTTATAAAGGGAAGGGGGGACATGTCCTGCCTTCCAGCCCATTTGTTTTGAGTCTTGGGGGGGGGATGCTATCTGGGGGGGGGGTCTCCCCAGTTCACCCCGTCAGCCCTCTACCCGCGTTCCCAGGCCTTCTCAACCCTGCGTCCGGGCCCGGAGGCCCCAGTTTTGCAGTAGCAAAACATTTGTCTCTTAGCAACATGTTTCGGCTTCCAATTCTGCCTGTTGTTATTTACTGAGGCGACCGGCCAAGTTCTCCTGGCGTGGGGCCAGACCCACAGCTGAGAAGGACTAGGCTGGGCTGCCTTTGGCACACAACTCAGCGCTTGCGCTCTCCCAGGGTCACCTTTCACACACAAAGCTCCCCATCCCTTCAGTGCACTGACACACACTCACCCAGATAACAAATGCACAAACGCACGCCAAACTAGCCCTGTTCCCTGTGCAGAAAGGTGGCAGTCCAGCATTTTTACTGCCACCTCTGCTGCTACAATCCTGACGACTCACACAAGCAGCCCCACAACCTCACACACGCTCAGAATTACTCACACAACTGCTGACATAACGCAACCACACACGCGGTGACATATTGAGCCATCTCTGTGCGCAGAAGAGCCCTCCCAAAACATTGCGTCTGGAATGAAACAGACAGTGGCACCAAAGACGATGCACACAACCACACATACACACACGCATGTTTTCACTCACGCGCACTCCCCGAAATATCAGACCTTATTATGCACACAGGCAAATCTGTCTCTCTCTCTGAACCCGCAACTAAGAACTGTGTTTCAGGATCAGCATCTTGTAGTCTCCGGGCCTGACCTCTCCTAAGACAGACCTTTCCACCTCAAGAGTGCCCAGCTGTGTTTGTATGCGCAGTTGTGGAAGCAAGAAAAAATACCAGAGAAATGGGATTGGATTATAAAAGTTATGACCTGGAGTGAAATGGACAAATTAACAAGAATATTAAGAGACTATGATTTGGAAGTTTTTAAGACAGAGTGGAAAAAAGTTTAGAAGGTATGTAAGAAAAAGAGTGGAAAATAAAAGGACATTGGACAATTTTTGATAATGATTAAGTTTTAGAAAGAAGAAGAATATACATTTTTTGGTTAAAATAGTTAAGGGTACCTTTAAATATTTGCTTTTTAAGAAAATAACACTGGTGGGGGTCAAGTAATGGGGGGAGGGGTGGGTAGAAAGTAATATATGGGGTAGATAAAATAAGTTTTTAAAGATGTAAGATATAGATTTATTACCATATGTTACCAATAAAATGGTTTTAATAGAAGAGTGCACAGCTGTGAAGACAAGAGGTACCAGCAGCCTATTTGGGGGGCAGACCACCACTCCTGACCCCTCCTCAAAATGGCCCTCCAGTAAGCTAGCTATTAGCCAGGGAGTTAGCTAAAGATCTGGAGTTATCTTTCGAGGAAAAGTTCTGAGCCGATTCCACTAGTTTTATGGCAAATGGTCTTTTCAGAATTCTGCTAGTGATCAGTTCTTTTTGAGAATTCTTGGAGAAAAGGTGAGGCTGCAGGGGACTGGAGGAGGGTAAATGTCATCCCCATCTATACCTGGAAAAGTTTTAGAACAAATCATCAAACGGTGAGTCCTGGAGTCCAGAGTCCAGATCACGTGAAGTGATGGTATCGCTTTGCTCTGCTCTGGTAAGACCTCACCTGGGGTCTTGTGTTCTGTTTTGGGCACCACATTTTAAGACAAGCTGGAAGGGGTCCAGAGAAGGGCGAGAAGATGGTGAGGGGTCTGGAGACCGAGTCCTATGAAGAAAGGCTGAAGGAGCTGGGTACGTTTAGCCTGGAGAGGAGATGAGAGGTGGTATGATCACCATCTTCAAGTACTTGAAGGGCTGTCCTATTGAGGAGGTTGCAGACTTGTTTTCTGCAGCCCCAGAAGGTCGGACCAGAACCAACAGGTTGAAATTAAACCCAAAGAGTTTCCGGCTCAACATTAGGAAGAACTTCCTGACAGTTAGAGCAGTTCCTCAGTGGAACAGGCTTCCTTGTGAGCAGGCCCAGAGTTTCTGGGGCCCAGGCCCCTGCCCCCCCTGCCCCCAGGGCGGCAAAAGCGAGCACCACAGCAGCAGAGCATGGCAGAAAAGGAAGGCAGGCTCTGAGGAGCACATGCATACACCACTGCCCCGCCGCTCTGACCTTCCCGGATCTGCACTGCCCTGCGTCTCTTCTCCACCACCTGCCCACTTCTGGCAGGCAGCAGCAAGGGTGAGTGTGGTGGGGAAGGGGCACCGGGGGGGGGCAGCAGGGCACACACAGCCCACCCCCTATAGCCAGGTGGCACCCTAGGCAGCCACCTACCTGGCCTACTGGAGTGCACCAGTACTGCTTGTGACATGAAGAAGGAAGAAGATAATGGATTTATATCCTGCCCTTCACTACAAATCTCAGAGTCTCAGAGCGGCTCGCAATCTCCTTTATCGTCCTCCCCCACAACAGACACCCTGTGAGGTGGGTGGGGTTGAGAGAGCTCTCACAGCCACTGCCCTTTCAAAGACAACTGCGATAGCTATGGCTGACCCGAGGCCATTCCAGCAGCTGCAAGTGGAGGAGTGGGGAATCAAACCCGGTTCTCCCAGGTAAGAGTCCGCACACTTCACCACTATGGCTGACCTGAGGCCATTCCAGCAGCTGCAAGTGGAGGAGTGGGGAATCAAACCCGGTTCTCCCAGGTAAGAGTCCGCACACTTCACCACTATGGCTGACCTGAGGCCATTCCAGCAGCTGCAAGTGGAGGAGGGGGGGATCAAACCCGGTTCTCCCAGATAACAGTCCACACACTTAACCACTATGGCTGACCTGAGGCCATTCCAGCAGCTGCAAGTGGAGGAGTGGGGAATCAAACCCGGTTCTCCCAGGTAAGAGTCCGCACACTTCACCACTATGGCTGACCTGAGGCCATTCCAGCAGCTGCAAGTGGAGGAGTGGGGAATCAAACCCGGTTCTCCCAGGTAAGAGTCCGCACACTTCACCACTATGGCTGACCTGAGGCCATTCCAGCAGCTGCAAGTGGAGGAGGGGGGAATCAAACCCGGTTCTCCCAGATAACAGTCCACACACTTAACCACTATGGCTGACCAAAGGCCATTCCAGCAGCTGCAAGTGGAGGAGTGGGGAATCAAACCTGGTTCTCCCAGATAAGAGTCCGCACACTTCACCACTACACCAAACTGGCTCTCTAAGAAGAAGATATTGGATTTATACACCACCCTTCACTTTGAATCTCAGAGACTCAGAGTAGCTTACAATCTCCTATATCTTCTCCCCCCACAACAGACACCCTGTGAGGTGGGTGGAGCTGAGAGGGCTCTCACAGCAGCTGCCCTTTCAAGGACAACACCTGTGAGTGCTGTGGCTGACCCAAGACCATTCCAGCAGTTGCAAGTGGAGGAGTGGGGAATCAAACCCGGTTCTCCCAGATAAGAGTCCACACACTTAACCACTATGGCTGACCCAAGGCCATTCCAGCAGCTGCAAGTGGAGGAGTGGGGAATCAAACCCGGTTCTCCCAGGTAAGAGTCCACAGACTTAACCACCACACCAAACTGGCTCTCACATGGTGGGTTCTCCTTCGTTGGAGGTTTTTAATCAGAAGGCTACATGGCCATCAGACAGCAATGCTGATTCTGTGAATTGGGCAGATCATGAGGAGAGTAGGAAGGGCTGCATCAGTGCTTAGGTCTTGTGGTCCCTTCTTACATGCCCAGGGAAATGCTGATTGACACTTTGGGGTTTAGGCAGCAATTTTTCTCGAGGCCAATTTTGCCAGGGATCCTAGAGGTTTTTGCCATCTTCTGGGCATGGAGCCTGCAGGAGACACTGTGGATGTATACTGGGAGGGGGGGAGTTAGGTATTTGAGAAATTCCTGCATTGTGCAGGGGGTTGGACTAGATCACCCTGGAGGTCCCTTCCAACTCCATGATTCTCTCCCCTGAGCAGTTGGACAGCTTGTGGACATTCTGTGTCGCACCCAATCCCCTTGTAGGTCAACTGAACTCAATGGGATGGACTTAGGAGTGGAACAGCTGGAAGGCCCAGCTTGCTTTTTCATGCTTCAAGTCAGAAAAAGAAACCATTGGTTTAACCTACCCCTGTGGCTCAATATTAGGAAGAACTTCCTGACAGAGTGATTCCTTAGTGGAACAGGCTTCCTCCTCGGGAGGTGGTGGGCTCTCCTTTCTTGGGGGTTTTTAAACAGAGGCTGGATGATCATCTGACAGCAATGAGGATCCTGTGAATTTAGGGGGAGGGATCTGTGAATTTCCTGCATTGTGCAATGGGTTGGACTAGATGACCATGGAGGTCCTTTCCAAGACTAGGATTCTATGAAAATTCAACTTGTGTACTCCTTAGGCCAAAAGCCTGCTTGTTATTCTTTAAAGGTCTACAAAATCAGATTCTCTATGTACCTAATGAGCCATCTTTGTAAAGATCTTACTTCTAAAAGGCATTTATGTATATTATATCCAAGCCACGGAATACACACACACGTATGCTGGCCACTGTGTGACACAGAGTGTTGGACTGGATGGGCCATTGGCCTGATCCAACAGGGCTTCTCTTATGTTCTTCTGTGACACAGAGTGTTGGACTGGATGGGCCATTGGCCTGATCCAACATGGCTTATCTCCAAAAAGGGTCCAGGCAAGTAGGCGTGAAAATCCTCAGCTTGAGACCCTGGAGAGCCACTGAGAAGACAATACTGACTTTGATGGACCAAGGGTCTGATTCAGTATAAGGCAGCTTCATATGTTCATAGCTCTCCAGATGTTTTTTGCCTACAACTCCCATCAGCCCCAGCGAGCATGGCCAATGGCTGGGGCTGATGGGAGTTGTAGGCAAAAAAAAACCCACCAGAAGAGCTACCGTTGGCTACCCCTGCTCTACACAGTTCTTGCTCGGTCATGGGCAGGATTTCTTCCATGGTAAGGGGAGGGGGGGACACTCCTTTGGAGCACAGAAGGACAGCCAGATACCTGAGATGCAGCCTCAGAATACATGCGAGATGCAGCTGCAAGTCTGCCGCATTGGGTGGAAAGCCACGCGATCTGCATGTGAAGCATTCCATGCATGCTTAAAGGTGCTATTCGACTCCTACTTTGCTCTACTGCTTCAGACCAACACAGCGGCCCACCTGGATCTATGCATGCTTCGCTGCACCGTTTCCGCAGGGGGAAACCCGCCCCCTCTCCTCCCTATCTTGTGCCCCCCTTCTCCTTTGCAGCAAGCTTTGAGGCCTGGTCTTCCTCTCTGCTATTCTAGTTTTCTTTGCTCTGTTCATCCGTTTGATACACACACACACCTCTCTCTTCGATGCAGACCAGTGTTCCCTCTCAGCTGAGTTAGCGTGAGCCAGCTCACAGATTTTTAGCCTCCAGCTCACACATTTTTGTCTTAGTTCAGGAAAAACGGCCGCACAGCAATACGATTTATGCACTAGCTCACAACTTTCATGCCAATAGCTCATGGGTGGCCAGCAGTAGCTCTCCAGATGCTTTTTGCCTACAACTCCCATCAGCCCCAGCTATTGGCCATGCTGGCTTGGGATGATGGGAGTTGTAGGCAAAAAAACATCTGGAGAGCTACCGTTGGCCACCATTGCAGTAGCTCACAACTTTAATACCAATAACTCACAAAGTAGAATTTCTGCTCACAAGACTCTGCAGCTTAGAGGGAGGTTTTTCAACAGAGGCTAGATGCCATCTGACAGCAATGAGGACCCTGTGAATTTAGGGGGAGGTGTTTGTGAGTTTCCTGCATCGTGCAGGGGGTTGGACTAGATGACCCTGGAGGTCCCTTCCAACTCTAGGATTCTTCAGGAGGTGGTGGGCTCTCCTTCCTTGGAGGTTTTTCAACAGAGGCTAGATGGCCATCTGACAGCAATGAAGATCCTGTGAATTTAGGGGGAGGTACTTGTGAGTTTCCTGCATTGTGCAGGGGGTTGGACTAGATGACCCTGGAGGTCCCTTCCAACTCTAGGATTCTAGGATTGATGCAGACCCAAAGCGGCTTGCAGCTCGTGGCCCTCCTCTCCTGCCTTTTACTCTCATGGGCTAAGCTGAAAGCCCCCCCCCTTCCTTGCCCGCGCGACCCCTCCCCGCACACGCACAAGCGAGCGACCCTCTCGGCTGCAGCGTAGCCTCCTGGCTCCCAGAGCCCGCGCATGCGCACAGCACCTCCTCCCGCGGCGCTCCGGCTGTCGACTGTCGGCGGCCGCCTGCGGGAAGCCCCGCCCCCTCGCCGCCGTCGTCAAGGCAGCGGCGCCGTTGCCCGGCAACGTCAACAAAACGAACAGTCGGCGCGATGACGCGCACAGGAATGGAATGCGGTCGCCGGGGCGACCGGCGGGTTGTTTGTTCTCGGCCGGGCGGGCAGCCAGCCACGTGGTCCGGGCAGAAGCCAGCCCCGCGGCCGGCAGCGAAGGAAGGAAGGAAGGAGGCCGAGCCTCGCAGCCCGCGGCAGTCTATCGGGGGGAGGGCAGCGGGGTCCTCCAGCACCCCCGGCTCTCCAGTCTGTCCTCGACGGCTGGGCGTGATCTCCCAGTTTTAAAAGTTTTTATTAGTTTTCTAGAAATTAAGGCTAAAAGGGAGTAAGAAATTACAGTTACAAATCTCTCTTAATCTGCATGTGGCATACCTCCATAGAATACAAGCCTGCATCTAATATACTTTGTTAGAAAACATAAGTTGTCACATATTATCTTTTAGCTTTAGATCAGCAGCATTTTGATACATTTATATTGTAAGTCTTCCCGTTAAAGTACCTATTCAAGTGGACATTTCCAGCAAAGGCAGTCTTACAACGGAAAATGCAGGCGAAGGAGACATAAGTTCACATCAAAGAATTTAGGGGGCGGTACTTGTGAGGTTCCTGCATTGTGCAGGGGGTTGGACTAGATGACCCTGGAGGTCCCTTCCAACTCTTGTCTTGAGGATCTAGCCAAGTATAGAGTTTCAACCAGTATTTTCTTGCTTCTTCCTTAGATTTCCCAGCCAGCAGCTGGGATAAGTAGCCCAGCTCAGCTGTTTCCAAAATCCACCCCCCCCCCCCAGTCCATTCTCAAGCGCCCACAAATGTCTCCTCTCTTTGGAGTGGTGCTGATCTTCCAATCCCCAGAGCCACCGGCCTTTCTTCCCGGTGTTCTGCCCTTTGCCTTGTCGCTCCCCCAATGCCTGCCTCCCCGCAAAATGTGGTTGCCGACCTCCCGGTGGGGCCTGGAGACCTCCCGGAATTGCAACAAACGGCGAGATCAGTTCTCCAGACCTGGAGGAAAGGGCTGCACCCGGCCCCGCCCCTCCCCGAACGCCGCCGGAGCTCAAGAGACCCTCCCCGCGGCCTCCGGGCGGGCCAGTGCAGCCTGGCCCTCATCCCGAAGGCCTGCCCTTCCAGCTCCTGTGCCGCCCGGGGCGCAGCCGTTGGGGACAACCCCGCGGCTCTCGGCCCCTCCTGCTCTCTCTACCCAGCCTAGCCCGCCCCCAGCCCAGCCACACCTCCTCGGGATTCTCCCTGCTCTGCCCACTGGGCGGCACAGCCTGCCTGCCTGTCGGGGCGGCGGGGAGTGCGTGTCAGGCAGCAGCGCGCCGGCCCCCGAAGCGTGACTCAGCACCAGCCGCGTTCTTGGGCAGTGACATCAAAGTGCTGTGTCAGGCGCGCCCCCCCCCCCCAAAAAAACGCCCGCGCCCCCCTCTCCGCCGGGCCCGGCCCTCCGGGGCTGAATCACTGACCACCTCGGACCCCCAGGAGCCGTCTGGAAGTGGAGGTTTCCCGCAGACCTCTCCGCCTCCCGCCCCGGTCTTTCATCCGTCCATTCATTCACTCACTCACTCGCTCATTCATTCATTTTTGCATCATTGCCTGGGTGAATCAGCCTTCAGCTGGAACAGAAATAGGTCTGCTCTTTGCAACGGCCCTTGCTCCCGGCTGCCAGCTGCGGTGTGGGGGGGGGGGGGAGAGAAGCCGCCCCCCTTCCTCTCCTGAGCAAAACGGGGGACAGGGGAACACCCCTACCTTGGGATTTGGGACTCTCCTCCCAGGACCTGTACCCTGCAAGAAAAGGAACCCCACTTTTCATTGGCAAGGTCTCCAAACAAAAGCCATTCAAAGCCTTTATGGATGGGAGACCAGCCAACTTACTTATAACAAGTTTTATAAGAGAGCCCGGGTGTGCCTTGGGCAGATACAGCTGTCTGTGACAATATTAATTTCACAACAGCCCTGCAAGGTAGGTCCCGGCTAAGGAACAGAGGCTGAGATATTACAGGGCCTCAGCTTCACCGGGAACCCAGGACGGCCTTGTGAAGACTCCCCCGCCCCCTCAGTTGCCAGATGGAGCTCTTAAATGGGCAAAGCGGCAACATTTCTAGCCTTACCAGTGTGCCAGAAAGCAACTGGCGTGCATCACAACGAGCTACAGTAACCGGCAGGAACACAAGCAGTGCTAGATACACTGCACTTGAGAATCAACGGTTGTTATGTTTGAACCTCAACTGGACATCCAAAAGAAAAACTTTCATTCATTTTTTCTCTACATTCGTACCTCTCCTCCATTTTATCCCGACAACAAGCCTGTGAGGCAGATTAGGCTGAGAGAGTGGCTGGCCCAGGGTCACCCAGCGAGCTTTCATGGCATGTGTGGGGATTCGAACTTGGATCTCCCAGGCAATAGTCCAACAGTCTTAACTAGTACACCCCGCTGGTTCTCACGACACCTCAAAGAACTGGAAATTAAGATGTGGTGATAATCAGGAAAGGTAATCCTATCGAACCGGGTCTCAGTTGCGTTAACGGTTTCTCCCATAATGTAAACCGTGAAATTAGCAAGTCTCGCAAGACTGTTATTGCTTAATTCTGCCGCTGTGAGCCATCCTGTACGGACTGCAAGGCGGCAGTGTCTTCATTTGAGCTTCTGCCTCAGGGCTGTTTATAATGCTAGAGTAATATAATAATAATAACAATAATAATAATAACTTTTTATTTATATCCCGCCCTTCCCACCGAGGCAGGCTCAGAGTCGATCCTGAAGGGCACTTCTTGCAAAATGTGATCCAACCACTGAATGCAAAGCTAGGACCAAAAAGAAAACTCCAGCACAAAGTCAGTGGGACAGTTCCGCGCTGCTTTCTGCACCAGCCCCAGAGATAAAGTGGTGAACATTAGTTCTTATCAACATGATCTTATCCCAGTACAATACAATCCCTACAGAAAATAGCTTTATTAAGAGGCTATCCTGGTAACAGTCAGATGTGCAAAATTAAAGCTGGCTCTCACCAACTGGAGCTTGGAGCCGTGATGTTGTGTTTGAAATTAAGAGAATGAATAAAGAACATAGGCATGAATACATAACCTCTAAAGAACATAGGCATGCAATCTCATGGGGAAGAGGGAAGTTGGTGATTTAGTCCTAAAGAGAAGTAAACAAAAAGGTAAAGGTAGTTCCTTGTGCAAGCACCATGTCGTTTCCGACTCTGGGATGACGTTGCTTTCACGATGTTTTCACGGCAGACTTTTTATGGGGTGGTTTGCCCTTGCCTTCCCCAGTCGTCTACACTTTCCCCCCAACAAACTGGGTCCTCATTTACCGACCTCGGAAGGATGGAAGGGTGCGTCAACCTGGAGTCGGCTACCTGAACCCAGCTTCTGCCAGGATCAACTCAGGTCATGAGCAGAGCTTGGACTGCAGTACTGCAGCTTTACCACTCTGCACCACGAGGCTCTTTTGCTAAAGAGAGGTGCTGGGGTTCAAAATGCCCTGGAACAATCATAGTCATTTTCATTTTGGCTACTTAACGGTGGGGTTGTCTCATGTCATGGTTCCTGCAGCATCGTAGGGGTCTATTGTCTTTAAATATTCCCAAACACTAATATTTTCTTGGGTGTGGAAAAGGCATTATTTCAAAATCTCCCTGTCCGGATATATTACGAGGGTCCCATGGAAGGATGCTTGCAATTTGGTACCCCCGACATCTACAAAAACCATACAACACCCAATGTCATCTTCCCTGTTCAATACACCTGCATTCTCAGAGCCGGGCATTTGGGGCTTCTTGTGGGAAGAGGGGTCCTTGCCGGAGAAAGGGCACACCGTTCCGTCTGGGCTCCGTCCCCAAAGTGTGTGCGAAGGGCGATTTTCTTTCAGACAGCAACGAGGTGGCAGCAGTGCACAGACAGGGGGTGGCATGGGATAACCAGCTACTTAGAATAGCTTGGCACGGCACAGTCCCGTCTGATTGCAGTGGGGCAGACTGGTGGAGGCTATATTTGGGGCCTGGGCGAAATTGTCTTTCTTTGTGTCTCACTGTCTCGTGTAGGATCCGCCAGAGACGGCTGCCAGAGACACTTTGCGTGCTGCTCTCTGTGGTTATGAGCCAGGCTCCAAGGAATGCAAACAGACACCCAGTTGGGAAACTTCCTTACCTCTAGGAACAGACGCCACTGAAATCAGTGCCCAGGGCTGAAACTGGAATCGCAGATAAGGAATCAATCAGTCAATCTTTATTATTGCAGTCAACGACCAGAAAATAAAGAATCCGATGGCACCCAATTCCTTTCCTTTTATTACAACATCAATGTTGATTTAAATATAAGAACATAAGAGAAGCCATTTGGATCAGGCCAATGGCCCATCCAGTCCAACACTCTGTGTCACAGTGGCCAAAAAAACCAGGTGCCATCAGGAGGTCCACCAGTGGGGCCAGAACACTAGAAGCCCTCCCACTGTACCCCCCAAGCACCAAGAATACAGAGCATCACTGCCGCAGACAGAAGAACATAAGAGAAGCCATGTTGGATCAGGCCAATGGCCCATCCAGTCCAACACTGTGTCACAGAAGAACATAAGAGAAGCCACATTGGATCAGGCCAATGACCCCTCCAGTCCAACACTCTGTGTCACATAAGAACAGAAGAGAAGCCATGTTGGATCAGGCCAATGGCCCATGCAGTCCAACACTCTGTGTCACAGAAGAACATAAGAGAAGCTATGTTGGATCAGCCAATGGCCCATCCAGTCCAACACTCTGTGTCACAGAAGAACAGAAGAGAAGACATGTTGGATCAGGCCAATGGCCCATGCAATCCAACACGCTGTCACACAGGGGCCAAAAAAACAAAACAAAACCCAAGTGTCATCAGGAGGTTCACAATTGGGGCTAGAAGCCCTTCCACTTTGCCCCCCCACCCCAGCACCAAGAATACAGAGCATTGCTGTCCCAGATATTTCCAACAATACGCTGTGGCTAATAGCCACTGATGGACCTCTGTTCCATATGTCTATCCAATCCCCTCCTGAAGCTGGCTATGCTTGTAGCCACCACCACCTCCTGTGGCAGTGAATTCCTCATGTTAATCACCCTTTGGGTGAAGAAGGACTTCCTTTTATCCGTTCCAACCCAATTGCTCAGCAATTTCATTGAATGCTCACAAGTTCTTGTATTGTGAGAAAGGCGTAGTTGTCTAACACAATGCCTAACCTATATAATATGGACACAGCTGAACTACTCAAGTTAATGATGCTCACTTTCTCAGGCGTCAGGCAGTGTCAGAATGCACTCTGCACATGCCCAAGAAGTGCTCAGCCCAAACTCATCTTGGCTATAGTATCTGATTTGGAGACCCTGTCTGCTCATCACAGATGTGTGTCACAGAAGGCCACAATATCCCAGGCACTCTGCACATGTTTAGACCCAATGGGTCAGCACTGAACACAGGTTTTGGGAGTGAGCAAGGACACCTCTCCCACGGATCAGACCCGCATTCGTTGCACCAGAATGCAGCCTAGAACATCACACTTGCCAACATATGCTTTCTCTCACAAGCACAGATATGCCTAGAATGGCAGAGCTACAAATAGCTGCAATGAACTTTCTCTTCAAGGCCCCTCTGCAGGTTGACGGATTCTCATTCCCAGAAATTAAGCGGCTGTTCAGGGAAAAGAATTCCTAATATACACAACAGGGAACGAATTAGAAGCAACAAAAATGTTTGCAGCTGGCTCTTCTCCTGCCCACGGGGGGGGGGGGGGTCAGTCCACCCCTCCCCACTCCTCTTGAGTTTCTAGAAACACGCAAATCAGGGCCATTGCCAGGAAAAGTTGTGTGGGGGGTTAAAAAGTCAGGGGGGCGCCCTTTCCCATTCACTGTGGGGCTTGCTGCTTCTCAGAAGCCTTCTGGGGCAGGGGCACAAGCTGGAGGTCCTGAAAGTGGCCAAGTCAAGGCAACCAACCCTAAGAACATAAGAGAAGCCATGTTGTACCTGGCTCATCTGGTCCAATACTCTGTGTCACACAGTTGCCAAAAAACCAGGAGGTTCACAAGTGGGGCTAGAAGTCCTTCCACTTTGCCCCCCCCAAGCTCCAAGAATACAGAGCATCCCTGCCCCAGACAGAGAGTTCCAACAATATGCTGTAGCTAATAGCCACTAATAGACCTCTGCTCCAGATGTTTATCCAATCTCCTCTTGAAGCTGTCTATGCTTGTAGCCGCCACCACCTCCTATGGCAGTGAATTCCACATGTTAATCACCCTTTGGGTGAAGAAGGACTTCCTTTTATCTGTTCTAACCTGACTGCTCAGCAATTTCATTAAGTGCCCACAAGTTCTTGTATTGTGAGAAAGGGAGAAAAGGACTTCTTTCTCTACTTTCTCCATCCCATGCAGAGTTGCCTTTTGTCCCATCCCCATAACTTCGATTCTGGCGGAAGCTGGTTTCAGGTAGCTGGCTCCAGGTCGGCTCAGCCATCCATCCTTCTGAGGTCGGTCAAATGAGTACCAAGCTTGCTGGAGGGAATGTGTAGATAACTGGGGAAGGCAACGGCAAGGCAAGGAAATGTCCCCTGTGCAAGCACCAGTCGTTTCCGACTCTGGGGTGACGTTGCTTTCACAACGTTTTCACGGCAGACTTTTTACGGGGTGGTTTGCCGTTGCCTTCCCCAGTCCTCTACACTTTCCCCCCAGCAAGCTGGGGACTCATTTGACCGACCTCGGAAGGATGGAAGGCTGAGTCAACCTGGAGCCGGCTACCTGAACCAGCTTGCACTGTGATAGAACTCAGGTCGTGAGCAGAGAGTTCAGATCACAGTACTGCAGAACTGCTGCTTTACCACTCTGCGCCCCGGGCCACTAGGCAATGGCAAGGAAAGGAAAGGTCCCCCGTGCAAGCACCAGGCAATATTTTATTTATTTTTTATTTAAGATTTGTATCCCGCCCTTCCCACTAGTGGCTCAATAGCAAACCACCCCGTAAAAAGTCTGCGTGAAAACATTGTGAAAGCAACGTCACCCCAGAGTTGAAAACGACTGGTGCTTGCACAGGGGACTACCTTTACCTTTTTATTTAATTAATATAATTAATTACAGGAGGGCCTGGCGTAACTTTGTCCATGGGGTCGCAGAGTTGGACTCGACTGCGCGACTGAACAACAACAAAATGTAATATATGCACACTGTGCCCTGTTAATCCTTTTTGATGTAATAAGGTACTGATCCATTTTCCCTCTCCCAAGTTATGCTATGTTGTATCCTGTTTAAAGTCAGAAAGAAAGAAAGAAAGAAAGAAAGAAAGAAAGAAAGAAAGAAAGAAAGAAAGAAAGAAAGAAAGAAAGAAAGAAAGAAAGAAAGAAAGAAAGAAAGAAAGAAAGAAAGAAAGAAAGAGAGAGAGAGCAGGCTGCCCCCTGGAAGTCAGAGTGCCCTCACAGGCCCCCTTGTGGCTACAGGCATGGAGCAAATGCTGGTTGGGCCTCCATGGATAACAGAAGCAGCCTGGTTCAGACTCCATTTGTGGCAGACAACAGGCAGGCAGCATCCCACAGTGTGGTGCACAGTCCGTTCTGTCCTCTGAAAGAGAGACAGAGGCAGGCAAAGCTGGTGGGTGGGGTCTGCCATTACACCTGAGCCCCGCTCCCCCATCAGAGGCCAGGGCACAAGCTTGGCAGTGTGCCCACAAAGACCCCGCTTCCTCCTGAGGGGCCCCCCACCCCATGAAGGCCACAAGAGCTACCTGTAGGGATCTGAACCCCCAAGCCGGCTCCAGGAGCACCCAACCGCACCAAACACAGGTAGGCCAAGAACTTGGATTTCGTGCTTTGCACATTCAGGTACCAGCAGTCAAATTGCCCACTCATCAAGGCAGCCTGCCTGGTCCAGCATTCCATTTCCAACAGCCACTCCACCAAATATGACGGAGAAATCCACAAGCGGGGAAGGAAGAGAGCAGCCCTCTTCTCAACCCCCCTTGGCTGGTGGTCAGAGAGGTATTCTGCACACCTGGACATGGGGGGCTCTGCTGAGGTATCCATTTGCGGAACTGGTGTGGTTTCGTCCTTCAAGGGTCAACCAACGGAGCTTCGTTTCAAATCTCCACTCTGCCATGAATGTCTCACGAGTATCCTCAACCAATCTCTCTCCACCTCGTCTACCTCGCAGGGTTGTCAGGAGGCCAAAACGGATGCTTCTCTGCGCATGGGCAATCGGGAACCCCCTAAGTGGGGAGGGAATTCAGATGCCCCAAATTTCATTAGCCTTTCCAGTCTACTGTCTGCATTATGAAAGGCACCAGAAGTGTGGGGGGAGGAGACCAGAGAAGATATTTTACTGGGGCTTCCAGACAGATATTAAAAGAGAAATTCAGAGAATTCCTGCTGGAAGCTTCAAGGATCCTCACAATAGCAGTAAAAGTCCAGGGAGACTCGCAAATGCCAAAACACACCTTGAGTTGATCAGACCAGCTTTGCCTAATGCAAAAACATTGGCAAAGATTATGAGGCAGCCCAACACAAACACCTCCCGCCTCCCTCCCATCCCCGCAGGTTACCTAAATTCTCCTCTTGGCCTCTGTGTCAGCACCTTCTGGGTGGGGAATTAAAAAAACACCACCATGGAAGGGGTGGCTCATGCCTTACCTGAAATACCTGCTAAATCCTCCCCACAGGCTAAGGAGGGTCCGTGCTGAGGTAGTTATTTTCTCCTCAGTTTGGAGGAGTGACCTGGTCTTCTGTGGGGCTTTCGTTTTTGCATGAAAGTTTACGTTGGAATACATTTTCGTTTGTTTTTAAGGTGCTGACGGACTCCCTGTTTTATTGGGCTGCCCAGGCAGAAACTTTTCCACTTTTCTAAGCAATGTGTTATCTGTTTTATTGTATTGTACAGTTTTAGGGTGTAGTTTTTAATTGTCTTAACTCTTGTTGTGATCCGCCCCGAGCCTGCTTGTGAGAAAGGGCGGGATACAAATTAACGGGAATAAATAAATAAAAACACCCTCTTACAGGTTTATTTCTCAGGATCATTTAGTCTCTTCCCTGAGTAGAGATAGGTTGCCTCTTGAACTGGAAGTAGATAAAGTTGCCTCTTGTATTGGAACTAGATAATCTATAGAAAGGTGGGAGGTGGAAGAGGTACACTGGCTGAAAGTTTGAACTTTTGACCTGGAAAGAAAGCTTCTAGGCTCAGACAGAGATAGCAGTGATCACAGAAAGCCAGTTGGTACTTTCTTAGAGGTATTTACCATGTGGCAGAGCCAGTTCGGTGTAGTGGTTAAGTGTGCGGACTCTTATGTGGGAGAACCGGGTTTGATTCCCCACTCCTCCATTTCCATTTGCTAGCATGGCCTTGGATCAGCCATAGCTCTGGCAGAGGTTGTCCTTGAAAGGGCAGCTGCTGTGAGAGCCCTCTCAGCCCCACCCACCTCACAGGGTGTCTGTTGTGGGGGAGGAAGGGAAAGGAGATTGTGAGCCGCTCTGAGACTCTTTGGAGTGGAGGGCGGGATATAAATCCAATATCTTCATCTACCTCACAGGGTGTCTGTTGTGGGGGAGGAAGGTAAAGGAGATTGTGAGCCACTCTGAGACTCTTCGGAGTGGAGGGCGGGATATAAATCCAATATCTTCTTCTTCATCATCCATCCCCAAATCTCCCCAGCAGAACCAGAATCCCATCTGCAATCTACCTTTGCTTGGATCTTTCCGTTGGAATCCCCTCCACCTGCTTCCTGGAACAGGGGTCTGGGGAAATCCTTGAACGCACAGGAGTGCTATCAACACACACAGAGCTGCAGGTTTTCAATTCCAGCCTTTGTAGCTGATCCCAGAAACATTCCCAGCCTCTGTTGCTCGTCTATCCCAAGCAGGATTCTATTGAGGCCCAAAAAGTATATTGCCAGCTTCCACAACCCAAGTTCAAATATCCCTCTGTGAGAATAAAGGCCTAGAAAACATGGGAAAGGGAAGTCTGGTCTTTCTTCTTGTTCTTGGGAGATTAGCAGCGGCAAGCCAACCGCAACCAAAGGGTGTGTGTCAGCTCCTCACGCTCACATCAGTCACAGAAAGGTCAAATAAAGTAGCACAGGGGAAAGGCACCTCTGTATGGGTTCAGCCATGTCAAAGGTTTCTGCCTTCTCCTTGCTTATTCCATACTTCTGGGAACTGGAGGCTGGTGTTTCCAGACACCCTGAAACTCCTGGTCCTCTCTATTAAGAATTAATTCTTCTTTTGGGTCATAACAAGCAAGGCAGCTTAACAAGAGTGTGGGTCAGTCTGTAGACTTATAAATTGGAAGGTGAGGTGAGAATAAACTAAATCCAAAACAAGAGGCTTATGGGTCCCAATCAAAGGCACTCTTAAAGCCCTGTTCTTTGCAGGAACAGAAGATGATTCCAGCTGGATGCTTTAATCAGTCCGTGGAGCTGGAGTTGATTAATGACTGGGGTTCACCTTCATTAGCCAGGCCAGAAGCTAATACAACGGCATGGTTACATAAGAGAAGCCATGTTGGATCAGGCCAACGGCCCATCCAGTCCAACACTCTGTGTCACACAGGGGCCAATATGTGTGTGTGTATATATATTTATATACACATACACACACCCACACCCACATATATATGTGTGTATATATATATTTATATACACATACACACACACATATATGTGTGTGTGTGTGTGTATATATATATATATATATGTGTGTGTGTGTGTGTGTGTGTGTGTGTGTGTACCGTGGCTAATAGCCACTGATGGACCTCTGCTCCATATTTTTATCCAATCCCCTCTTAAAGCTGGCTATGCTTGTAGCCGCCACCACTTCCTGTGGCAGTGAATTCCACATGTTAATCACCCTTTGTGTGAAGCACTTCCCTTTATTCGTTTTAACCTGACTGCTCAGCAATTTTATTGAATGCGCACAAGTTCTTGTATTGTGAGAAAGAGAGAAAAGGACTTCTTGCTCTACTTTCTCCATCCCATGCAGAATCTTGTAAACCTCTCTCATGTCACCCCGCAGTCGACGTTTCTCCAAGCTAAAGAGCCCCAAGCGTTTTAACCTTTGTTCATAGGGAAAATGTTCCAAACCTTTAATCATTCTAGTTGCCCTTTTCTGCACTTTTTCCAGTGCTATAATATCCTTATCCTATAATATCCTTGTCCCCCACCCCACTCTCGCACCTCCAGTTTTGGAGGCTATGGTGCTTTGGGTGCCCCACTGTAATACTGGATGGATCATGGATTAGAAAAATTCAGTGAGCTCTCCTAGAAATGAGTGATAGCTTTCATGAGGCATCTGGCCTTTATAATTTGTTTTCCTTTTTCAAATGGCAGTAATTTGGGTTTGGGCAAAATATACGTGGCACAGAGTGGCAAAGCTGCATTACTGCAGTTGGAACTCTCTGCTCACGACCTGAGTTCGATCCCAGCAGAAGCTGGGTTCAGGTAGCCGGCTCCAAGTTGACTCAGCCTTCCACCCTTCCGAGGTCGGTAAAATGAGTCCCTGTAAAAAGTCTGCCATGAAAGCAACATCACCCCAGAGTCGGAAACGACTGGTTCTTGCAAAGGGGACCTTTCCTTTCCTTTCCTTAAGTACGATATTATCTGCCCCTTGGCGCAGTGGTGTTAAAGCTGCAGTACTGCAGTCCTAAGCTCTGCTCACGACCTGAGTCTGATCCCAGCAGAAGCTGGTTTTTCAGGTAGCCGGCTGGAGGTTGACTCAGCCTTCCATCCTTCCGAGGTCGGTCAAATGAGTCCCCAGCTTGCTGGGGGGGAAGCATAGACGACTGCGGAAGGCAAGGGCAAACCACCCCGTAAAAAAGTCTGCCGTGAAAACGTTGTGAAAGCGACGTCCCCCCAGAGTCGGAAACGGCTGGT
This sequence comes from Heteronotia binoei, assembly GCF_032191835.1. Taxonomy (NCBI): domain Eukaryota; kingdom Metazoa; phylum Chordata; class Lepidosauria; order Squamata; family Gekkonidae; genus Heteronotia; species Heteronotia binoei. The sequence continues at coordinate 55,498,377 of NC_083239.1, read as the reverse complement.
GCTTGCAGGGGGGACTACCTTGTTCTTTTAGTCCTGTTTAGGTCAGCCCCCAAAATAAATTTATCCCCTGCGTTAATCTTTCTGGCTTCTGGGGTTTTTGCAACCTCCAAGCCGTCGCCGCGCCTCGTGGCAGTGAGTTCCAAAGGTGAGTCGGGCCGTCTCCCGGGGACCAGCGGCTGGTGCGCAGCGCGGTGCGCAGGAGTCCCCCGGCCTGCCTGGCCGCGCGCCGGGAGCCGCTTCGAGCCATTTCTAGACTCGGTAGTAAAAGTTTCTATTAATAATCGCCGCCGCCGCCGCCGCAGCCTGCAAGCGAATCCGCGGCCGGGGAGGCTTGGCCGGGCTCGGGCTGCGAGAGGGATTCCCTCTGACGTCATTGCTAGGCTACCAAACAAACACAGCCGAGACAAGCCCATATATGGCTAATTGCGTCACAGGAACTCCGGCGGGGCGGAGCGAGGGATCCCCGGCCTTCCCAGCGGGAAGAGAGCCGCGGGCGGGGCGCTGGGGGGCCCGTTCGGGGGGGGGCGGGTGGGGGGCTTCGGGGGGCAGCGGCCGGGCGGGCGGGGGGCGCGGGGAGTCCCGGGGCGCGGGCCTGGGGGCCGGCTGGGGACCGGGGGGCGGGGCTCTTCCTGGCGACGTCACGAGGGGGGCGGCTCCCTCCCGCATAAATAGGGCGGCCGCCGCAGCGTGCTCCATTCATAAGAGTGGCGCCCGGGAGGCCGAGCGGCGGCGGCAGCAGCGGCGGCGGACTTTTTGGCGGGGGGCTTTTGGGGCGGGGGAGGCGACGGATGGATCCGGCCATGCCGGGGCTCTGAGCAGGGAACGCAGCGGCTGTGGACTTCCCCGCGGGCAGGCAGGAGCGGCGCCCGCCTCGGCCCGGCCCTCACCTTGGCTTCCAGGCGCCCCCCGCGCGGCCGCGGCCTCCCCCCGGCGCCCCCCAGGGAGATGTATCAGGGCTTCCCCGGAGACTACGACTCCGCCTCGCGGTGCAGCTCGTCCCCCTCGGCCGAGTCCCAGTACCTGTCCTCGGTGGATTCCTTCGGCAGCCCCACGGCCGCCGGCGCCGCCTCCTCCTCGCAGGTAAGGAACGACGCGCCAGGCATGCGGGGGGTCGGCGCGCCGGGCAGAGTCCGAGCCTTTGCATGGGAGCGACGGGGGCTCCGAGGCAGTAGCAGGTCCCCGGTTCAAGCCCGCCGTCGCCAACTCCAAAGGCTCCAGGGAAGAAGCGTGGAAAACCTCCGCTGGAGAGCCGCTGCCAGGCTGAGTCGACGAGACTGACTTCGATGGGCCCGGGAGGGTCTGATTCGGCGCAAGGCAGCCGCCCCCCTCGCAGCGGCAGGGCGCTGGGCTCGGCTGCCCGCCGGGGGGCTGCCACTGTCCTCAGGGCGGAGCCTAGACCGGCTGGCCCCCCAGCCGAGGTTCACTGCGGGCGCCCCCTCCCCTGCACGACCCCCTCCCCGAGTCACAGAGGGGGGCCCCCAGGAGGTTGGCGCCCTAGGCAGGCACCTAGTGGCCGGGCCCCCTGGCTGCCCTGCGGCGCCGCTCCCACTGCAGGGTCCATCTCCGGCCGCGAAAGTTTCCCAAGTGTGCGCGGAGCGAAGCTCTGAATGCTGCAGTCGCGTGGCAGGCATGGCCGCATGCAGGACCGGGGGGCGCTCCGAGGGCGCCGGCCCCACTTTTCCTCCTGCCCAGTCCTCCCGCCGGTCGGCACCGGCAACTCTTTCCCCCCCGCCTTCCCCGACCCCGCTTTTCCCCGGAGTTGCCAGCCGCGCATGCGCGCAGGAAGAGCGCGGGGGGAGGCGAGCGCGCGCGGGGGGGAGGGAGGCGGGGTCGTGCGTAACGCATGACGTCCTGGAACGCTCCGTGCTGACGCGAGGCACGTACGGAGCGTCGTCCTCCGCCCCAGGCCCGCGCGGGTTATTTTGGAACGCTGGGCCGCCCCCGTTGCTAAGGGGAGGGGCGGGGCGGGCAGGCGCGCTGATTGGCCAAGGCGCGCAGCGGAGGCCACGCCCCCTGGGCTTGCAACTTTCTTCATGAAAGGCAGCGAAGGAGCGCGGAGTTAAAAATAAGACCCGGCGGGCGGGTGGGAGGAGAGAGGCTGCGGATGCACGCCAGCACCCTCGGGGGACAATTGGGGGAGGGGGCAGCCTCTGGAGCCCCAAGTGGCTCTTTTGCACACACCATGTGGCTGGTCGAAGCCCTCACCGCCCCGTCGGCTGGCGTGGAGAATGCATTTAAAGTGGCTATCTTTCCACCTCTCCCTCCCTTCCCATCTCTCCCTGACGTCGTAGGTTTATTCTGTGTGGCTATCCCAGGGTGGCTCTGATTCCTTGACCTGCAAGCGGTGGGGCATTCTCGTGGGGCACACATCCTAGTGTAGTCTGTGCTGTGTAAAAGGGAGGGAAGCAGGTGGGGGCAGGCTAAGCCCTTAGGGGGCATCTTCCCAGGCGGCTGCGACGCTAGTTGCAGCCTCTCTCCAGAGGGAATGAGGACAGACTAGTCTGGAGAAAACGGATGCTTCGAAGGCTGATCTCTAGGGCACTGCACCGCACTGAAGTTCTTACCCCCCCCCCAGCTCCACCCCCCCCCCCCCAAATCTCCAGGAGTTTCCCAACCTGGAGGTAACAACCCCATGCCTCTACCCACTGCTGCATGCCCCACAGCAAAGCTAGGGCCATTGTTAAGCTTGAGTCTTCCTTACTTAACTCTCCATTTCAGTTGAGCCAAGAGGACCTGCGTGCGAAAGCTTGTGCCTTGAATTAAATTTGGTTGATCTTAAAGGTGCCCCTGGACTCACACTGTGCCCTGTTGCTTCAGGCCAGGGGTGGCTAAACTGTGGCTCTTTCACACATATTGTGTAGCTCTTGAAGCCCCCATAGCTCCATTGACCAGCTTGGAGAAGGCATTTGTCTCTCTAAATCATTTTGCCAAGCTAGCCAGCAGCTTGGAAAATGCATTTAAAATTAAAGCTGCTTTCTTTCTACCTCTTCCACCCTCTCCCCCCCCATCTATTTGCTATCTTTCCATTTTTCTTTCACTCATTCCTTCCGGCTCTCAAACATCTCACGTTCATATTTTGCGACACTCAGACATCTGACATTTATTCTATATGGCTCTTACGTTAAGCGAGACCAACACAATGACCGACATGAATCTATTTTCTGGGCTATTATGCAGGGAGATGTCCAGGTCAGGCTTCAAGCAGTCACCCCAGACCACTAGATCACCACCTAAGCCCTTGGGGGGTGGGTGGGTTTGCTGTAAACTTCCAGGCAAGGCTTATTCTGCCCACCCCCTCTCCCTCTCTTAAAATACGCACCAGCCCTTCCTGTGATAGGCAGTTCAGCAACTGCGGCAGCAACTATGTAGGGGTCCTTTTGATCCTGCTGAGATTGGTTGGTCACATTTTCCCACTGCCAGACCTGGGGGCTTTCAGGATGAGGGGCGAGTTAGACCAAACTCTCCAGGTTCCACATAGCAAACTGTCCCCAGAACACTGGTGCATTTCAGTGGCTTTATAGTGCAACGAAGAGGGTGGATTGTCCAAAAAATGTGCCCAGAAGTCTCAGCCAATCAGTCATTCCAGTAGGACAGGTACTATCAGTGGGGAGAGATGCCATGGAAAGGGCTGGAATTTGCTTTCTGGCTTGTAAAGAAATGTGGATTCGGTGCGATAGCTGTACCGGCCTCCTCTGAACCTGTGCTGGTAAAATAGATCCTTTCCACTGCCTTCTTGCTGGTTCTCCCTCCTCCAGATAGCAATTTGGGCTGAGGGGTCAGAATGGAGACATCACTGGATGCCTTCAAGAGGCACTCTGAGATAATTCTGAAAAAATGAGTTGAGATCTGCTGACAGGAGGGGTGTATTATTGTTGGCAAACTCACAGATGCCTCAGATTATTTGGGTCAGTGTGCAGGACAGAAATATAGCAGGTTGAGGATGTTCTGGTTATGTCATTGCAAAAGACCAGTGGCAACTCTGTCTTGGTTAAAAAGTGATTTCTCAATGCATCTCCGGATGGGGGGAGACCCCAGAGAACTTTCCCCAATTCTTTTGACTAAAATAGAACCATGACGAAGATCTCCCGCTGGCGTCTCTCATTCCCTAATTCATTTCAGGGACTTGAATCTTACCTTTCCACCCGGACAGATCTGAACACTCCCCCCTCCCCCTCCCCACAGCTTTCTCCCTCTAGAGGTTCAGTACAGACGGTAGTCTTGAGAACGGGGGCTGAAAGGCTGCTCACTGGGACACAAGGTGGATTTCACATAGAGAGTCAGTACAGTTGGCGGAACGCCCTGCCCCTGAGCTATGGAAACTGGCCTTATTGCTTTTCCCGGCCTTGCCGAATTAACGACTTTTGGTGCAGCCATCTTGTTCAGTCTCTAAGCATAGTAGGAGTCCAGTAGATCCTTTAAGACCAACGAAGTTTTATTCAGAATGTAAGCTTCCGCATGCATGCATATTTCTTCAGACAATGGAATGGGGAACAGTGAGCAGAGCTACATATAGCCGGGGGGCAGGGGTTAAGAATGCAAAGTGGTATAAAGTTAGAATCCAGTGGTAAAATAGTGAAATTAACAAATTGAAAGAACATTTGGTCTGGATAGCATTTGCGTGGGAAATCGATAAAACAGTAACATGTCAGAGTGGGAGAATGAGGCAATAAACGTTCATTAATTACTCTGTCGCAGGGGTGGCCAAACTGTGGCTTGGGAGCACACGTGCCTCTTTTGGATATATAGTGTGGCTCTAAAGACCCTCACTGCCCCCACTGGCCAGCTTAGAGAAGGCATTTGTTTCTTTAAATCACTTTGCCAAGCCAAGCCAGCTGGCAGCTTGAAGAATGCATTTAAAGTTAAAGTTGCTTCCTTTCCACCTGTCTCTTCCTGATGTTTGTTCCTTCCTTCCTCCCTCCCTCCAACATCTGACATTTATTCTATGTGGCTCTTATATCAAACAACTTTGCCCCCCCCCCTTGCTCTATAACTTGAAAGTCTGTGTTAAACGGAGGACATATCTCCTGTCTACCTAATTTGCCTGTCTACCTAATTTCTGTCTACCTAATTTACCTTTTAACATGTAACCTACATTATAAATATCATTCTAGTTTGCCGTTAGAAAAAAAGGATACATTAAAATATAGTGGGGGATGGGTTTAGTCCATGTCATGAGACTAACAGCCAATATCCCTTGTTTGAGCATGTCAGTACTAAACACAGCTGTCCGCGTGAACCAGTCTCTGAGCGAGTTATCTTTTGTACGTTCTCAGGAGTGCAGCGGCCTGGGGGAAATGCCTGGATCGTTTGTGCCAACCGTGACTGCCATATCGACTAGCCAAGACCTCCAGTGGCTGGTGCAGCCCACCCTGATCTCCTCCATGGCTCAATCGCAGCAGCCTCCAGGCCAACAAATGCCTCCGCAGCAGCCGCAGCCGCCACCGGTGGACCCCTACGACCTTCCCGGCACCAGCTACGCCACACCAGGCATGGGCGCCTTTGCTGGCGGGCCCTCGACAGCCCCAGTCGCTGCCGCCCCACAGCGTCCCACCAGGGCCCGGCCCCGAAGGACGCGGGAGGAAACGGTGAGCTGGCAGGATTGTAGGGCCTTGCTTCTGCTGTGGAACTACCTCTGGGGAGCCGGCGATGAGGTTACTAACTCCAATAATTTTGCACCCTACATCTAACCCTGTTCTCTGGGACACCTTCGCTCCCCTCTCCCCCAGCATGCTGGAAATGTTAAGCTGTTCCTAAAATGCAGTTGCTGAGGTTGGGGTGGGAACGCCTCTCCAGGACAGTGGGGTGCATGCTTTTTTTATTTTGCTGTGCTCCCCCCCCCCCCACTCTGGTGATAGGGCTAGTTCTAAGCTCCACTGGTGCATCTCCTGGTGACTCCTGGTTTTGGCCACTGTGGGACACAGTGTTAGACTGGATGGGCCATTGGCCTGATCCAACATGGCTTCTCTTATGTTCTTCTGTGACACAGAGTGTTGGACTGGATGGGCCATTGGCCTGATCCAACATGGCTTCTCTTATGTTCTTCTGTGACACAGAGCGTTAGACTGGATGGGCCATTGGCCTGATCCAACATGGCTTCTCTTATGTTCTTCTGTGACACAGAGTGTTAGACTGGATGGGCCACTGGCCTGATCCAACATGGCTTCTCTTATGTTCTTCTGTGACACAGAGTGTTGGACTGGATGGGCCATTGGCCTGATCCAACATGGCTTCTCTTATGTTCTTCTGTGACACAGAGTGTTGGACTGGATGGGCCATTGGCCTGATCCAACAGGGCTTCTCTTATGTTCTTCTGTGACACAGAAAGTTGGACTGGAGGGGCCACTGGCCTGATCCAACATGGCTTCTCTTATGTTCTTCTGTGACACAGAGCGTTGGACTGGATGGGCCACTGGCCTGATCCAACAGGGCTTCTCTTATGTTCTTCTGTGACACAGAGTGTTGGAGTGGATGTGATATTGGCCTGATCCAACAGGGCTTCTCTTATGTGACACAGAGTGTTGGACTGGAGGGGCCACTGGCCTGATCCAGCATGGCTTCTCTTAGGTTCTTAATGCTGCCGTTTTGGCTTGGCTGGTTCTGTGCTTCCTCATCAGAGCAGCATCTAGAAGCAAGCAGGTCCTGACACCACCAAAAAACTAGAACCTGGCTGCAAGCGGCTTCTAAGTAGACGTGACTAGGTGTGTGTGTGTGTGTGTGTGTGTGTGGGAGGGTGGTTATGGCAAGTGAAAACGGTTGAAAACCCAGCTCTGGCAGGCCGGGAAGCAGATCCTTAGGTTAAGCACAGAATTAAAATCCAGGTACCCACATAGACGAGAATCCTTTTGACTGTCCTCGGTGGAGCAGCATTTCTAGGGGCGTTTGAGCTTTCCCCTTGGGATGACATCTTTGTCTAGGAAAGGGAACTCCTTCGCCTACCTTCCGTTTGACTGACTGCCTCTCTCTTTGTCCCCCGGCAGCTAACGCCAGAAGAAGAAGAAAAACGACGTGTCCGCCGCGAGAGGAACAAACTAGCGGCGGCAAAGTGCCGGAATCGCCGTAGGGAACTGACGGATCGGCTGCAAGCAGTGAGTAGACTGTTGTCAAGGCTGTGACTTTCTGGCTTGTCTGAAATGTTCTGGGGGAGGGGGGGGCCTGGCCTTCTGAGTTGCACCCCCTCTGACCCCACCCCCACCCCCTCACATCTAGTCACGGCAAAGGTGTGAGTCTGGGCTCCATCCACACTCAGCTGGAGTGGGAGGGGATGATTGAGTTTTGGTCTTATTCAAAGCCAGTAAACTGAGCTTTTTAGAGGTGGCAGGTCCCCATTGGTATTTTTGACCTTGAAGCCCTGCCCCCCCCCCACCTAACTGGATTAATGACCTTACCCCTTGGTATTCTCCCACCAAAACCCTACCTAAACTTGATATTGCAAGCCTTGCTGTTAGCTGCAGCATATTGATGGAACTCTCTGGCTGGGGCAGGGATGCTCTGTATTCTTGGTGCTTGGGGGGGCAGTGGGAGGGCTTCTAGTGTCCTGGCCCCACTGGTGGACCTCCTGATGGCACCTGGTTTCTTTGGCCACTGTGTGACACAGAGTGTTGGACTGGAGGGGCCATTGGCCTCAAAAAACAGCCCCCCCCCCAGAGCCCCAGATACCCGCGGTTCAATTCTCCATGATTTTCTATGGCAATAAATCCCCCAAGGGAATAATAGAGTTCCCAGCAGACATTTCCCTCCCCTCCCCCTGCTTTCTGACGACCCTGAAGCGGGGGGAGGGCCTCCAGATTGGGGGATCCCATGCCCCCACCTGGGGATTGGCAACCCTATCTACTGCAGTGGTGGCCAAACTTGCTTAATGTAGCTGCCTCACAAAATAAATGTCAGGTGTCTGAGAGCTGCAAGACAAGAATAAAACACACGCATCTTTATTAAAATAAAAATATTTATTAATATTACACACACATCTTTATTCATTCTTTCTTTGCACAGTAAGATAAAATACATAGGTGTGCACTTTACAACACAACCATGCTAGAAAGGGACTTTTTAAAAATCAAAAGCCGGGAATAACAGTCCCCATAAGACCAGCATAGGGAGAGGTCAGGGAATTATTTCTTGGCACCAGTGGGTGAAGGAAACATTCATGTACCATATAAGTTACTGACCAGTGTTTGCATCATTACGCATCTCTCTTTGCTAGACACTAAGGTTACTAAATGCAGATCCTATAAAAGCGATGAAACTAATGGGGACCCTGCACCACCCTCTTTAATTCCACCCCTCCTTCCCAGGGGTCCCTTGGCTCTTGCACTCTTTCCCCGCTCTAGGTCTCCTGGTGACCTCTGTGGTAGAGGAAAAGAGCTTGCAAATAGTCACTTTCCTATGGGCCAGTGCTCAGAGACTGACTGAGGTCCTGATGCTAAGCCTGCTTACTTGAGAGTAAGCCTCCTCTAAGTTTCTCCTCAGCCTCCAGGAGCCACACAATATGTGTGAAAGCCACATGTGCAGGGTTGCCGAGTCCTCTGAAAGTCCCGGCTCAAGTACCATAGAGTTTTACCTCTCAAATGGCTAGAGCTTCCGGGGAAACCATAAGAGTTTTCCCAAAAATGCCTAGAGCGGCCCGCGTGCGCACCACCATTTTGATGACATCACTTCTGGGTGATGTCATCGCACCAGCGACGCAGGGGGAGGTTCCTGGCAGGTTGGGAACCTTCCGGACAGAGGATTCCCTGCCCAGACCGGGGGCTTAGCAGCCCGATGCATGAGGCTCCCGAGCTGGAGTTTGGGTCCCCAGCTCTAGGCTGATCCTGCATTGAGAAAGCGGTTGGAGCTCTAGGATTCTCTTATTCTCTTTATGCAGATTATTCTAAACTATATGCAGGGCTATTTTTGTAGCAGGAACTCCTTTGCATATAGGGTCACACACCCCTGATGCGGCCAATCCTCCTGGAGCTTACAGTAGGTCCTGTATTCAGAGCCCTGGAAGCTCTTGGAGGATTGGCTACATCGGGGAGGTGAGGCCTAATATGCAAAGGAGTTCCTGCTACCAAAAAAAGCCCTGGGGGGGGGGGAATAAAACTCTAATCCCCGCCAGTCTCCTTGTTTAAAGTGAGGTTCCCTAGCTGCCTTGGAGAATCTGCTGCCCGTAGATAAAACCCCGATTCCAGCTGTATTTGGCCCTGCGTATAAGGAAAGAAAAGGTCCCCTGTGCAAGCATCAGTCATTTCCGACTCTGGGGCGACGTTGCTTTCACAGCGTTTTCACGGCAGACTTTTGACGGGATGGTTTGCCATTGCCTTCCCCAGTCACCTGCACTTTTCCCCCCAGCAAGCTGGGGACTCATTCGACCGACCTCGGAAGGATGGAAGGCTGAGTCAACCTTGGGCCGGCTACCTGAACCAGCTTTCGCTGGGATAGAACTCAGGTCGTGAGCAGAGAGTTCAGATCACAGTACTGCAGCACTGCTGCTTTACCACTCATTAACTTGATTTGTTTGCCTTCACTACAATATACTTTGGCAGTCTATCTGTCCAATTTGGTGGCGGTGGAATGCGTACCATTGAGTGTGCAGGCTAGAGTGCGTCTCCCATAGCTGGGAAGACACCAAGCCTCTGAACCCCAGAGTCAGGAGGCAGCATCAGGAGAAGGCCTCGGCCTCTATGCCCAGTTGTTGGACGTCCAAAGGAATTGGTTGGACTAATTCTGGACTAGATGGACCACTGGGCTGATCCAGCAAGGCTCTCCTGATGCTCTTAAGAAAGACATCCAGGTGAACTTAGAAAAGGCATATTCCTCAGTCACTAGTGCCAGGTTGGCTGTTACCTTAGTTCACTCCCTTTCAGTGAGAAGCGGAGAGAGGGTGCGTGAATGGAAGCCCAGAGATTGTCTTCAGTGTATGTAGCTTCTTAGAGAAGGGGGCCTTGACCTACAAGGCCCAGACTAACCCACTCTCATCAGGTCTTGGAAGCTAAGCAACATTGGCCTTGGGTGGGGGAGAGCACCAAGGAAGCCCAGGGTCAGGCAGGCATCGGCAAGAAGAAGCAGACTGCAGATTTATACCCGCCCTTCTCTCTGAATCAGAGACTCAGAGCACCTTACCATCTCCTATATCTTCTCCCCCAACAACGGATGCCCTATGAGGTGGGTGGGGCTGAGAGAGCTCTGACAGAAGCTGTCCTTTCAGGGACAACTCCTATGGGAGCTACGGCTGACCCAAGGCCATTCCAGCAGCTGCAAGTGGAGGAGGGGGGAATCAAACTCGGTTCTCCCAGATAAGAGTCCACTGGCAGACTGCCTCTGGACGTCTCTGGCCTTGAAAAGAAAAGCATAAGGGGTCTCCATCAGTTGCCTGCACCTTGACTGCACTTTCCCGCCACCTGCTGGTGGAAATGAGGGCGGACCGAGGGATTGCCCAGTGGGTGTAAGAATCATTGTGTGCAGACTCTTACCTGGTTTGATTCCCCCCCCCTCCTCCACTTGCAGCTGCTGGAATGGCCTTGGGTCAGCCATAGCTCTCGCAAGAGTTGTCCTTGAAAGGGCAGCTTCTGTCAGAGCTCTCTCAGCCCCACCCACCTCACAGGCTGTCTGTTGTGGGGGGAGAAGATAAAGGAGATTGTAAGCCGCTCTGAGACTCTGATTCAGGGAGAAGGGCGGGGTATAGATCTGCAGTCGTCTTCTTCTTGTAGCTTCTCTTGGCCTGGATACAGAAGTCACAAAAGTGCTGGGCAGGGCTGGTTCTGCCACAAGGCAAACTAGGCAACTGGCTAGCCCGCCAGCCTTCTTGGGGTGCCAAACTGGGCACCCCCCATGTGACTCGGTGGTGTTATCAGTGCGGGGGAGGGGGTACCAGAAGTTATCCTTGCCTGGGGTGCCAGACAGTTTAGGGGGCTGGGGGCTTGTGCCTCGCCGCCCTCCCTCCACATACACACACTGTTGACATCCAGCCCTGACACTTGTCCCGGCCCAGTGAGTGGGGCAGGTCCTCCGAGTCCTGACCCGCCTGTCGCTTCCTGCCTGGGCCCTCCGCTGACTCCACGCTCCACCTCTTCTTCCCCAGGAAACCGACCAGCTGGAGGAAGAGAAGGCCGAGCTGGAGTCCGAGATAGCTGAGCTGCAGAAGGAAAGAGAGCGGCTGGAATTCGTCCTGGTGGCTCACAAGCCCAGCTGCAAAATCCCCTATGAGGACATCCCGGAGCTTAGCGGGCAGCCCAGCACCTCAGCCGAGGTGGGCTCTCTGGCGATGGCGGTCAAGGAGGACCCCTTTGGGCCAGTGGCCTACTCGTCTATGCCGCTCCACTACCAGCAGAGCCTGGGCGGAGTGCAAGCCCTGGGCCCGGCGGAGGTAGCATTTTCTAGTTCTTACTTTACACATGGTGAACAGCTGAGCGACTCGTTCCCGGCTAACCCTTCATATACATCTTCGTTTGTCTTCACCTACCCAGAGGGAGCCACCACCTGCGGAGCCTCACACCAGCGGAACAGCAGCAGCGACCAGTCCTCCGACTCCCTGAACTCTCCCTCGCTCCTTGCTCTGTGAAACTCAGACAGCAAAACAAAGCAAAACAAACACAACACAAACAAAAAAAAAAACCAAATGCGAATCTCGCACGCGCTCTAACCAATAAAGCCAACTCGTGTGCCAACCTGCTTGGGGGTGGAGAGAGATGGAGCCCCGTGCCCTCCCCGGCCTGCACCTTGGACCATCCAGTGATAACACCAGAACAACAAACGACAAAACCAAACCCAGCAACTATCGGCTGACATCTTTCCTTGCTGCTGCTCTGGCTGTGGGATGATTTGTCGTTGGGCCTTGGATCGTTGAGGATCGTCCCTTTCCCTCCAGTTCTCCCCCCCCCCCCCCCAATTTGGGGCTTTTCGAGTTTCAAACCAGGAGGGAGATAAGGACGCATTTTTGGAATTCTGCGCCTTGGAGAGTACGGAGCCTTGCTTGACCTCTGGGACTTTGGAGAAGGCTGTCATGTCGGGGGACAATTCTTGACCTTCCCCGAATGGGGATTCCTGGTTGAATCATGTGGATTATGATGTTTCTCTATTTCTTGCGGCATTTGTGAGAAAACGAGCAAAGGGAAGTGCCCTGTCCGCAAGGAAAAGGGAGATGAACCAGTCTCTTTCCCCCCCACTGCCCCACCTTAAGACCAAAAGACCGCTCTTCCCTGCTTTCACGGCATCGACTGGCTTTCATGTAAGTTGTGTGGTTAAAATCAGGCACTTTAATCTCTGGTCTGCTGACCTTGCTTTTAACCTCCGGAGCAGACTTCAGCCAATTGTCTCTAGAAAGGGCTTTTAGAAACTGACAAATAGGTCTTCGTTAGAGAAGGAGGCAGGCAATAGTTTGTCCATAGATTTCAGGTTTTCACGGCTGGTAACATCATTAGGGTTTGTAGAATCTTTCGAGCTCAAGTGCCGTGTTCTACTGGAGAAAGTTTGGAAGGAAAACTTTCTCCAGTAGAACACGGCACTTGAGCCCGAAAGATTCTACAAACCCTAATAATAGTTTGTCCTTCAGTAAGAACAATTAAACCTACCCAATATATATTTTAAAATGCATTGACATGGGGGTAACGTGAGCAGCTTGCTATGCACCTCACAGCTTGGTCCAGTGTATGTTTACTTGGAAGTAAATACCACTGCCTTCGGTGGGATGTAATCCTTAGTAGGCATAAAGGTAAAGGAGTCCCCTGTGCAAGCACCAGTCGTTTCCGACTCTGGGGTGACGTTGCTTTCACAACGTTTTCACAGCAGACTTTTTACGGGGTGGTTTGCCATTGCCTTCCCCAGTCATCTCCACTTTCCCCCCAGCAAGCTGGTGACTCATTTCACCCACCTCGGAAGGATGGAAGGCCGAGTCAACCTTGGGCCGGCTACCTGAACCCAGCTCCCGCTGGGATCAAACTCAGGTCGTAAGCAGAGGGTTCCGACTGCATCACTGCAGCTTTACCACTCTGCGCCACGGGGACCTAATTTCTAGGAGAGCTGAAATGAATTTTAACTATTTGGGTTTTTTTTTAAAGAGATTTTTCCAGTTTACAAAATCCCTAATGACCTTAGCCCAACAAGAAGCGAAACCGTGCAGAGGTTTCAAAAGCTTTTTTGGGTAAGGATCCTGCTTCTATTAGGGGAGCAGGGCCATACACCCCCCCCCCCATCTTTTCCATTATGGGGTAGCCCTCCCAGGGCCGGGTGCCCTTTCTCCTCCAAATGACTCCTCTTCCCATCCAGGGCATCGTCTCCCTTGCTCGGTTTCATCTGTAGGTGGTGAGAGAACTCAAACAGTGGCTTGGCTCATGGGGGTGGGGTGGGGGCTTGGTGATATACTGTGAATGGAACTCTTTCCTGTACAGACTCTATTCTCTGATATTCTGAGGTTTGCATTTCTGCTCTAATCTAGTGCTGGGCCTTGCCTTCCCCTTCCTTGACTCCGTGTTTGTGATTTGAGAGTGGCTCCCCCCCCTTTATTTCTGTGCCCCCCTTCCTTATTCAGACTGGCCTTTTACAGAACCCTCCAGATGCTAATCAGGGCGAGAGCACTTTTCCTCTTTCCAGAGAGGCACCATTGAGGTGTAGCACGCCCTTGAGATCCTGTCTCATTCCAGCACCCCCACCCGCCTACATTCCCGGGCTATGGGCTTCACAGCTGGCCCACAACTGCCCCCCCCCCCCCCACGCCGCCTTAATGCCCTGACCAAGCATTTGCTGCGAAACAAATGCCACAGGCTCATCGCTCCCTCCTTCAGCCCAGGAAACCTGCCTAAACGAACACCTGGAATAATTGTGTTCGCCTGCATGGACAACCCCCCCTCTGCCCCTCTTCTCTGGGGGGGGGGGGGGTCTTGCTGCCTGTGCTTCAGTGTACCAGTTGCAGCTGCTGTTCTCTTCCGCTTTTTCTGGTGTGATGGCTGCTTAACGCTTATAGCCCACTGGTTGCCTCTTGCTAACCCATCACCCAAGTGTGTTTACGGACCGGGCAGACTGCCCCGTTGCTTTTCGGATCTCTCGAGTACGCCACGACGCTCTACCGAATGTTTCCAAGAACTCTTCTTGTGACCAAGCTTTTTTTTTTTTTTTTTGGATTTTTAATTTTTTTTTAATCTATAGAGTTTTATTTTAACTTGCCGTTTTTATTGTTTAATTTTGCTTATTATATACTTTGCTGGGGATGGGGGAATATATTTTTAATTTTTTTATTATTATATTATTATTATTCCCCCCCGCCCCGTGTTTGTAATTTTTCTGTGATGTGTTTCATTGAGCCAGGTGTAGCCGGCCGAGGGGGAAACGATTCCTTGGCCTTGGGAAAGATTCCTTGGCCTTTGGCCCCTCCGTCTGTTCTGCACTTAACTGGTTAGCGAAATGGCAAATAAAATCTGCTTTCAAAAATGCACTTTTTAATTAGAATATATAAGATCTATTTTTTCAAACTCATGTAACAAAAAAAGGGGGGGGGAGAAGCAGAAGCCAGCATTAAGGTGCAATAAAAGATCTCGACGCCGTAGATCTGCCTGATTTTCTCTGCACCGAACCCCTTTCCATCGTGGGTTTCTCTGCACCGAACCCCTTTCCATCGTGGGTGGGGAGGGAAGGTGCTGGAATTGTGGCGGGAGAGGGGGTTGTGTCTGGTGTGTGTGTCTGTGTGCAAAAGCCAAATATTTCCAAAATCTTGATCTTGGAGTGCCCTCTGCTGCTACAATGGAGGCACTGGCGGGAAAAGACATCCGTCTCTGAATAACTTGCAAAAGCAGCGGCTGGTTGGTTTTTCGCATGCCCAGTCCCACTCTCGCCAAGTGGCCAAACCAAATGAGGGCAGCTGTGCCCTCCGTGGGGCACACATTGAGGTATAATGCTTCAGACTCTGTGGGGTTCTATTCAGCTGTCGTATGATGGACAGCCATTCAGAAGTTTGCCTTCCATAGATTTTCTCTAATCCTTTCAAAACAACGGGGCTGAGGGTATATGCTGTTGAGCATTGCTGTTGAGAAATGTACTCTCAGAACAAACAAGCAATTTTCTTGAGTTTGGAATTGGTTTGGTGTAGTGGCGAAGTGTGTGGGAGAACCAGGTTTGATTCTCCACTCCTCCACTTGCACCTGCTGGGATGGCCTTGGGTCAGCCATAGCCCTGGCAGAGGTTGTCCTTGAAAGGGCAGCTGCTGTGAGAGCCCTCTCCAGCCCCACCCACCTCACAGGGTGTCTGTTGTGGGGGAGGAAGAGAAAGGAGATTGTGAGCCCCTCTGAGACTCTTCAGAGTGGAGGGCAGGAGAGAAATCCAATATCTTCATCTACCTCACAGGGTGTCTGTTATGGGGGGGCGGGAAGGGAAAGCAGATTGTGAGCCGCTCTGAGACTCTTCGGAGCGGAGGGCGGGATATAAATCCAATATCTTCATCTACCTCACAGGGTGTCTGTTGTGGGGGAGGAAGGGAAAGGAGATTCTGAGCCGCTCTGAGACTCTTCGGAGCGGAGGGTGGGATATAAATCCAGTATCTTCATCTACCTCACAGGGTGTCTGTTGAGGGGCGGGGGGAGGTAAAGGAGATTGTGAGCTGCTCTGAGACTCTTCGGTGGAGGACGGGATAGAAATCCAATATCTTCATCATCTTCTTCAGTTAACTCTGGGGACAGAAACTGGTTGGGCTCAGCTGTGATGGGCAAGTGCCAGGGCCATCACCAACCCTGCCCCCCCAGTTCCTTGCACTGCTGTTGTATTTAGGCAATTATTTCTTTTTTGAAAGGGCTCATACATCACTTCTGAGCTATTGCTATATGATGCACATACGCTCCTTTAACAAATTAAAAAAAAAAAACCATGACGGAAGAGCTGAAAATCAAGGCAGTCTCTAATGCACTGGGCTGAAAATTTAAACAGCATCTAATGTGCCGGTATATGTGTCTGGCAATGAGGGTAAAGAAGGCCAACTCCTTTTCCTGAGAGGATGACCCCAAAACAGACCCGTGGCACTGCGGGTTCTTGCTGCCTCTGCAGCTCCTGTTCCCGCCAGTGCTGCTGCGCTTTCCCAAAAACAGCCACACAATTTTTCTGGAACAGCCAAGAATTCTAACAGCTGAAAGAAAAGAGAGCAAGATCTTTTATTCCCTCTAATCAGGGCAGAAGCTGTGCAAAGCGAGGGAATTATTACTGGAAAATGAGGAACAGGGAACTGCCCAGAGGCAGGGCTGAAGCAGAGTGGCTGAGCCCCCACTCGGCCTACAGAAGGCCCAGCTTTGATTGGTGGCACTGCCATCCATCTTTGGTCCGTTTCCTGCCCGGGATTCTGGAGAGCGGCAGCAGGGTGGAATGGACGAGGGGTAATGGCTTGCTTTGGCACATGGCTCGGGGTAGGGGCCTGGCTTTATGCACCGTGGTCTGATCTTGGCGTCTCCCAAGATGGCTGGTGGCGGGTCTTGGCTCTGGAACTGCTGTACAGAATGGGAGTTCCGCTAGACAAATTGCACAAGGCTGTGAGGGTCATGAGGGCGGGGGGGACGACCAGCAAAAGCCAGCCGGGCTCTGGCACCCGGGCACTGGGAGAGTGGCATGGCCCAAGCAGCCGGGCTGTCTTTCGCAGAATCATGGAGATTGGTGGGTGCGCCTCTGAATTGTATTCTGCTTGAGCAGCGCCCAAAATAGACCATGGCCGGACAAACCTCCTGTGAGCCTTTCTGTCTTGGTCCCGAAGTCCTGGCTGGTGCCCAGGCCTGTAGCCCAGATTTCATGTTTGGTGGGGCCCAGCAAGAATTGTTGTTGAGGGGGGGGAGGACCCACCCAGTTTGATGAACCTGGCCTCTCCGCACTGTAAGCTGCCTTGAGTTCCACAAGCTAACCCCCCCCCCCCCTTTGCTCTGTACACTGTATGGGAAGAGGGGGAAAGCGCAAAAGACCAGCGGCAAGGCTATCAGGCACGCAGTCCTGGCTGGCTTGGCATAAGGGGGTGTGGGCTAATTTGCAAATGAGTTCCTACTGGGCTGCTTTGGCAGAAAAGATTGGTGCAAAATACTGGGGGTGTCAGGGGGTGTGGCCTAGTATTCAAATGAGTTCCTGCTGGGCTTCTGCAGAAAAGACCCGTGTGGGATATTGGTGGTCTCAGGAGTTGTGGCCTAATATGCAAATGAGTTCCTGCTGGGCTTCTTCTGGAGAAAAGATCTGTGCGGAATGCTGGTGGTGTCAGGGGGTGTGGCCTAATATGCAAATGAGTTCATGCTGGGCTTTTTCTGGAGAGAAGACCTGTGTGGAAAGCTGGTGGTGTCAGTGGGGGGACCTAATATGCAAATGAGTTCCTGCTGGGTTTCTTCTGCAGAAAAGACCTGTGTGGAATACTGGTGGTGTCAGGGGGTGTGGCCTAATATGCAAATAAGTTCCTGCTGGGCTTCTTCTGGAGAAAAGATTTGTGTAGAATGCTGTGTCAGGGGTGTGACCTAATATGCAAATGAGTTCCTGCTGGGCTTCTTCTGCAGAAAAGACCTGTGTGGAATACTGGTGGTGTCAGGGGGTGTGGCCTAATATGCAAATGAGTTCCTGCTGGGTTTCTTCTGCAGAAAAGACCTGTGTGGAATATTGGTGGTGTCAGGGGGTGTGACCTAATATGCAAATAAGTTCCTGCTGGGCTTCTTCTGGAGAAAAGATTTGTGTAGAATGCTGGTGTCAGGGGTGTGACCTAATATGCAAATGAGTTCCTGCTGGGCTTCTGCAGAAGAATACTGGTGGTGTCAGGGGGTGTGGCCTAATATGCATATTCTTGCTGGGCTTTTTCTGCAAAAAAAGACCTGAACCTACTTGTTCAGAGTGGTGGTGAGCAAAGGGGACAGATGGGGAGCCATACAGTTGGAAGGGGTGTGTGGAAAGATGGGCCTGCCCCCCCCCTGTAGCTACAGGCCTGCTGGCGCCATTTTAATCAAAGGTCCAACATCACCGTGTGTGTGTGTATATATATATAGAGAGAAAGAGACAGATAAAATAAAGCCACGTAACCCGCTGACATTTCTTTCAAAACATGTACTAAAATTTAATATTTGGATGGGAGTTCCCACTTTCCAGCTTGCTCGCTGGGGAGGTTGCAGTCTGCCGACCAGCCCCCAGCCGTTCTATGCTGCTTTGAGACCAGAGTCTTGCTATCGTTCCCCCCCCCCCCGCCCCAAAAATCCCAGGCCTCTGCAGGTGGCTGTGGAAAAGGCGGCTGCTTCTCTTCTCTCCAGAGCTTCAGGAAGGCCTCTCTCCCAGGGTCGCCCCACAGGGCCCAGTTCTGAGTCGCGTTGGCGGAGGAAGAGGTGGACCGGCTTCCATGTCACGGTGGTGCCCCTTGGCCGGTTGGGGGCTGCCAGTCCCTCAGTCTCCCCTCCATAGGCTTGCCAATCCCCAGGTCCAAGCAGGGGTTCTTCCGCTTTCCCGGGCTCCTTCCCGCCCCCACTCAGCTGACCCATGTGACTTTCCACCTCCGGAGGCTTCAGTCTCCCATTGGAAAGGCTTCCTCTTGGGATGCTGTGTCTGTTACTTTGAAGAAGCTGGCAGCAACTCGTGAGTAGAGAGGCCAATCCCTCACTTCAGAGTCGCCAGAAACGCCTGCTGAGCACTTCATTATTCCCTGTGTGGAGATCGATTCTCATAGGGTATAATGGGGAATTGATCTGGAGGTTTCGGGGGCTTTGGGGGAGTTGTTTTTTGAGGTAGAGGCACCAAATCTTCAGTATAGTATTTAGTGCCTCTCCCTAAAGTACCCCCCAAGTTTCAAAACGATTGGACCAGGGTTCAATTCTATGAGCCCCAAAAGAAGGTGGCCCTATCCTTCATTATTTCCTATGGAAGGAAGACATTTAAAAAGGTGTGCTGTCCCTTTAAATGTGATGGCCAGAACTCCCTTGGAGTTCAATTATGCTTGTCACACCCTTGTTCCTGGCTCCGCCCCCAAAGTCCCCAGATACTTCTTGAATTGGGCTTCGCAACCCTACCCCTCCACCACTTGGGCACACGGACGGGCCCTTCCCCCTCGTATCCTTCTCTTCCCCTCGGTGAGCTTGCGGAACCAAAGGAATCCTAGCTCTACTGCACAGCTCTGTGGAGCCCTCACCAGGCATTCCTCAGGGGGTGTGCAAGCCAGAGAGGGGGCCGGGAACCTTCAGACTCCCAGAAGGTCTGAGATCCTCAGCTTTTGATACAAGGGGGGGCGGGTAGCTGTGGGTTCTTTCCTCCCCCAATAAGCCGCGCCATGTCCCCCACACAAGTGGAGGAGCTGAGAGGCTGAGGGATGACTTTGTGTCTTGTCCTTTGCAACTTTTAAAAAATTCAAGTCTGAATCCAGCAAGGATCGAGTCTGGGGTTCTGCTACCATGCCAGCTGAGGCCCAAATGGGCCTGTGGAGGGAGGGGGGCAGCTAGATCAGTCCAAAAAGAGGGGTGGAGGGAGAGATCGGCCTCCAGTTTACAAGTGAGGAAGCAGAGCTCTTAAGGAAGGGCTGCCCATGCTGACCTCGGAACAGAAGAAGAAGACTGCAGATTTATACCCCGCCCTTCTCTCTGAATCGGAGACTCAGAGAGGCTTACAATCTCCTAGATCTTCCTCCCCCACAACAGACACCTTGTGAGTCAGGTGGGGCTGAGAGAGCTCTGACAGAAGCTGCCCTTTCAAGGGCAACTCCTGTGATAACTATAGCTGACCCGAGGCCATTCCAACAGGTGTGTGTGGAGGAGTGGGGGATCAAACCCGGTTCTCCCAGACAAGAGTTCGCACGCTTCACCACTACACCAAACTGGCTCTCAGAAGGGCGAGGGGCTTGCCAATACTGTCACGGCCAGCTGAATGCCATCCCTGGGCTCGGAGGGGGAGCCCTGGTTAGGAAGGGCCACCCAATATGCAGCTGGGCCAGACCATGACAAGGCCATCCTGGTCAGTTTGGTGTGGAGGGGCCAACCCCCAGCAGGCTCCGGCAGGGATAACTGGCAATTGCCACTGGCGTTGAACAGAAGGGAAATTAGTGGGAACACAAAGGGCCCCCTTGCTTTTTGTCCTCCCTGCTGAGGCGCTTTCTTTTCTACCCTCCCGGAGGCCGTCAGAGGTGGTGGGGGGTGCAAGTGACCAAATTCTAACCTGGGGTGGGGGACAAATGATGAAGGAGTTCTGTCCATGTACTGATGGCCACAGGGATAAACAGCTTGAAAAGGAGATTAAATGGAGAAGTCTATCAACACCTACTAGTCATGGTAGCTGAAGGGAACCTCCACTTCCAGAGGCACTAAACCTCTGAATTCCAGAGCCAGAGGCAGCATCAGGGGAAGGCCTCGGCCTCTCTGCCCTGTTGTTGGCCCTCCAGAGGAACTGAATGGCCTCTGTGTGAGACAGGAGGCTGGACTAGATGGACCCTCCCTGGTCTGACCCAGCAGGGCTCTTCTGATGCTCTTCTCAGGGGAAGGCCTCGGCCTCTCTGCCCTGTTGTTGGCGCTCCAGAGGAACTGGCTGGCTACTGTGTGAGGCAGGAGGCTGGACTAGATGGACCCTCCCTGGTCTGACCCAGCAGGGCTCTTCTGATGTTCTTCTCAGGGGAAGGCCACAGCCTCTCTGCCCTGCTGTGGACCCTCCAGAGGAACTGGCTGGCCACTGTGTGAGGCAGGAGGCTGGACTAGATGGACCCTCCCTGGTCTGACCCAGCAGGGCTCTTCTGATGTTCTTCACAGGGGAAGGCCTCAGCCTCTCTGCCCTATTGTTGGCCCTCCAGAGGAACTGGCTGGCCACTGTGTGAGACAGGAGGCTGGACTAGATGGACCCTCCCTGGTCTGATCCAGCAGGGCTCTTCTGATGCTCTTCTCAGGGGAAGGCCTCAGCCTCTCTGCCCTGTTGTTGGCCCTCCAGAGGAACTGAATGGCCTCTGTGTGAGACAGGAGGCTGGACTAGATGGACCCTCCCTGGTCTGATCCAGCAGGGCTCTTCTGATGCTCTTCTCAGGGGAAGGCCTCGGCCTCTCTGCCCTGTTGTTGGCCCTCCAGAGGAACTGGCTGGCCACTGTGTGAGACAGGAGGCTGGACTAGATGGACTCTCCCTGGTCTGATCCAGCAGGGCTCTTCTGAGGTTCTTCTCAGGGGAAGGCCTCAGCCTCTCTGCCCTGTTGTTGGCCTTCCAGAGGAACTGGTTGGCCATTGTGGGATACAGGAGGCTGGACTAGAAGGACCCTCCCTGGTCTGATCTGGCCGGGCTCTTCTGACATTCTTATGTCCATTTGCTGGGAAGGGGAAGGTGACCGTAGAGCTCTGTTTCTGGGTGAGGGGGGCTCTCTTGGAGGCAGACATGGGATGAGCAGGCAAATATGCAAAAGGAAGAAGGCTGAGAGAATGTGTATATGTGGGGGAGACAGAGAGGAGGGGTTCCATTCATTCTGCTTTTGCTTTGGCTGTCGGGAGCTTGGCCAGCATCCTAGAGAAAAAAAAAAGAGGGAAGAAATTAAGGCTGAAACACTTCAGTGGTCCCCAACCTCAGAAAGGATGACCACAGAGCACAATATTTATGCAGTAACTCACAACTTTAATGGCAGTAGCTCACAAAAGAGAATTTTGGCTCACAAGACTCTGCAGCTTTGAGGGAACATGGTTGGCCACACGTACCCACCACTGGGACAGGACCTCTTTGACCTTCCAACACTCCCACATTAACACCCTAAAGGTCACACAAGGCTGTGCAGAGAAATCAGGAGGAATTCCTTGCCAACAAATCAAGCTGCTTGCCCTCACAATGTGAGAACCCAGGCAAGAACCCCCCACCGCCCCGGGGCAGAAGGGAAGAAACACACACACACTTACTTTGCTCGGAGGTTACTCAACTGGTTCCTCACCAACCCTACGTACTGGTCGATCTGTGCCTAGAAGGAAAAAGGAAAAAAGTGACCTTTGGCCAATGGCAGACTGGGTCTAAAAATATTGGTTGCCAGGAGACGTAGGGGGCGTACCCACAACTATTAGGCTATCATTTAATTGGTGTAAGAAATAAACAAAAATTTCAAAAAAAAAAAAACGTGGGGAAAAAGTACAATTAAAACTTGTGAAATATGTATATGTAATTACAGTGTACATATATTGTACATATTACTGCCAGTATACAGTAGGTACTAAATGTCAATCCAGACTGCATTTCCTCTGGGGAAGCTGATCTCTGCCAGCTGGAGATCAGTTGTAAAAGCGGGAGATCCCCAGGCCCCACCTGGAGGCTGGCAGCCCTATATACAACGTCAGTTTTAGTTGCATTACAGTAATAATGCTGGAACCTGTTATATTTTCAAGCTACTAAAAGGTCGTTAACATTTTTAACATATTGCCTAAGGTTTAAGGGGGCCCACTGCCCTTGGCTAGAAAGGGCACCTTCTCAATTATTTGAAGCATGGCACAAACCCTGGTGGTTTTCTCCTTGCGTCTGTCATCTTCCCAATTCATTACAACTCTGGGAACTGGATCGGAGCTG
Organism: Heteronotia binoei; assembly: GCF_032191835.1. Classification (NCBI taxonomy): domain Eukaryota; kingdom Metazoa; phylum Chordata; class Lepidosauria; order Squamata; family Gekkonidae; genus Heteronotia; species Heteronotia binoei. The sequence continues at coordinate 55,475,931 of NC_083239.1, read as the reverse complement.
GTTTGGTGGGGGTATCAGAGGCACCGCACTAGGGCTCCCTGTTTGGAGCACTGGGCACTTGGAGATTTGAAGGTGTGTTGGGGGCTGGGTGCATCTAAAGCAATGCCGTGTCACTCTTTTCTCCTTCCTTTGAGTAACAACCATCCAGAGGTCAGCTGCAGCCCCCTCCTTTCTTGTTTAGGAATCAAACTCTTTCTTAAACACACATGAAAACTGCTTTATACTGAATCAGAAAAGGTCAGTATAGTTTGCTTTGGCTGGCAGCTGCACCCCAGGGTCTCAGGCAGAGGTCTTTCACATCACCTGACTCTTTTAACTGGAGACGCCGGGGACTGAACCTGGGACCTTCTGCCTGCCAAGCAGAGGCCTCTCCGCAGAATCCTAGCCCCTCCCCAGTCTTCAAGAGAGCTTAGCAGCTCCTGTACCCTCCTCTTTCTAAACACCCACCTGATGTTGCCTGTACAGAAGAGGAAAGGTAAATGCACTTATAACTCCTGGGGAAAGAGAGAGAAATAGAGGTTCAGGCAATGATGTTGTACATTTCCACCCCAGTGTCCCTTACTAAGAACATAAGAGAAGCCATGTTGGATCAGGCCAGTGGCCCATCCAGTCCAACACTCTGGGGCACACAGTGGCCAAAGAAACCAGGTGCCATCAGGAGGTTCATCAGTGGGGCCAGGACACTAGAAGCTGTCCCACTGTTGCCCCCCCCCCCCACAAGCACCAAGAATACAGACCATCACTGCCCTAGACAGAGAGTTCCAACAATACGCTGTTGCTAATAGCCTCTGTTAATAATAATAATACATTTTATTTATATCCCGCCCTCCCCGCCGAAGCAGACTCAGAGCAGCTCACAACATGTAAATCTCGGTTTACAATAAAACATCAGTACAATTCAATAAATAATACATTAAATAAAAACCATCATTTAAAGCCAACATTTCTATTAAAATTAACATTTATGGTGCTACATCTCAGATCTTCAGTGAGTTTTGCAGCTGGAAACGTCTACAGCAGGTCTATCTTAGATCTATATTTACGCAAAGGCCATCTTAAAAAGAGTGGTCTTGCAGGCCCTGCGGAATTGATCAAGACTCCGCAGGGCCCGCACTTCATCCGGAAGTTGATTCCACCAGTGTGGAGCTGCGATTGAAAAGCGAAAAGGCCCATTCTCGTGTGCTCTTCAATTTGGCCTCCTTCAGCCCAGGGATTGTCAACCAATTCTTTCCTGCTGACCTCAGTACTCTCTGGGGCTCATATGGGGAAAGACGGCCCCTAAGGTAGGCAGGCCCTCAACCATATAGGGCTTTAAAGGTAACAACCAGCACTTTGTAGCATCTGCTCCAGATGTTTATCCAATCCTCTCTTGAAGCTGTCTATGCTTGTAGCTGCCGCCACCTCCTGTGGCAGTGAATTCCCTTTGGGGGAAGAAGGACTTCCTTTTATCCATTCTAATCCGACTGCTCAGCAATCCCATTGAATGTCCAAGATTTCTCGTATTATGAGAAAGAGAGAAAAGTACTTCTTTCTCTACCTTCTCTAACCCATGCATAATCTTTATTTAATGTATTTAATTAATTTAATCAGATTTATATCCCGCCCTCTTGTAAACCTCTATCATGCCACCCCGCAGTCGACGTTTCTCTAAACTAAAGAACCCCAAGCGTTTTAACCTTTCTTCACAGGGAAAGGGTTCCAACCCTTGACTCATTCTATAGTTGCCCTTTTCTGGACTTTTCCCAATGCTATGATATCTTTTTTAAGGTGCAGTGACCAGAATAGTGCACAGTATTCCCAATGAGGCCGCACCACTGGTACCTGACAAGAGAATATTAAGAGGAGGCACCATCCTCCCCAGGGTTTGTGCTTTAGAACTCATCAGAAATTCCGGACTCAGAAGTAAGGTTTTGCCAGCTTCCTTTACGTGCAAGCCAGCCTCACACAGCTACTGTTTCGTTTCACGCCACCCGGAAGAAACAGTTTTAAACTATGCTGGATCACCCATACCTGATTCTCATCCATAGTGCACGTTGTAAGAGGCATTTGAAGGAATAACATTCCCAGCCAGGGTAACACTTTTTAATCAAAACGGTTCCAGCAGAGCTCTTGTGCCCAGAACTGCGGGAATTCAACAGATACAACCTTTCCTCTGGCACAGCAATGCCACAAAGATTCACCTGCTGAGATTATAGTTGGGGGGGTGGTGGGGGTGGGAAGGAATACCTCTGTTGGTTTGCTACAAAGATTCACCTGCTGAGATTATAGTTTGGGGGAGGGGAGTGGGAAGGAATCTCTGTTGGTTTGCTGCGGCCCAAATAACCAAGAGTCCTGTGGTCCCATAAAAGCTGGGAAATTTATGTAGTGAGTCAGAACAAACTGTAAACCCAAGAAGCTGCCTTCTACTGAATCAGACCCTCCTTGGTCCATCACAGTCAGTATTGTCTACTCAGACTGGCAGCCGCTTTCCCGGGCCTCAGGCAGAAAAGGGTCTTTCACATCCCCTTCTGTCTGGTCCTTTTAGCTAGAGATGCAGGAATTGAACCAGGGACCTTCTGCAGGTCAAGAGAATGCTTTGCCACTGAGCCTTGGCCCTCCCGATGTCCCTTCATGCTGTTGAGGATGTGAATTCAGACGCCCTTGAAAATGTCAGCCACAATAAATGGGTCAGCCTTTAAGGCACCACCAGATTGGGGGAGGGAAAGACATTGGGGTTTGCTTGTTTATTTTAATCTTAATAGCAAATGGTTTTAACAATTACCAGGTCTTTTTTTTCCTGGAGGAACTTGGTGGAACAGAGTTACAGAACCTCTTTGTGGAAACAAAATTCTCCAAAAATGTTTAAAAGTTCATGAAGGGCACCTGTGTGTTTCTCCTTCATTTCCCTCTTGAGAGTTCCAGCACCACTTTTTTCCAGAAAAAAAGCTCTGACTATTGCTATAAGCTGCACTGAACAACAAGAAAAAGTGGGAAATAAGATTTTTAATGAACAGAACCAAAAAAAAAAAAAAGCTATTTTGGCTTCTGAATGGCTGCTTGCTGTGTGGCTCTTGAAGACACCCACCCCCAGAGATGCACCAGAAGAGAATAGTGGAAGCCTTTGGGGTGGCTTCCAGGCAGGCTTGGCCAGCAGCACTCAGAATCACTGGAACTAGCCAATCCATCCTGCACGCATGCAGACGTGTGCCTTACCCAGAATAAGCAGAGTCATCCCGTTGAACACTGCTCCCACATACGTGAGGATGTAGAACAAGAAAGCAAACTAGAGAAGAAGAAAGAAAGGAAGAAAGAAAGTGAGACGGGATCTTGCCTCTTGCTTGGAACTAAATCCAGAAAGTCCAGAGAGCGACCAGATAGCCAACAGCTGGCCACTGAAGGAGACGCCGCCCTCTTCTGGCAAGAATGCATCTCTGCGGAGGCCATAAGGGCCCTGTGGGATCTTTCACAATTCCGCAGGGCCTGTAAAACTGAACCATTTCGACAGGCCTTCAATATCTGAATCCAGGATAGAACCAGCTACGAATATCATGGGATCATCAACAGAAAAAGAAAGATCTCATCATATCAAAACGTATAGCACCACAAAATGTCTTAAATGTATTTTATTGGTTTTAAATGGTTTTAGATAATTGATTGAACAAAGCAGTAGACAAGCGGCACCTTTAAGACCAACTAAGTTTTATTCAGAATGTCAGCTTTCGTCCGCTCTAAGCAGACTTAATCTGCTGTCTTAGAGCATATGAAAGCTGACATTCTGAATAAACTTAGTTGTTAGGGTTTGTCGAATCTTTCGGGATCAAGTGCCGTGTTCTACTGGAGAAAGTTTTCCTTCCAGACGTTTCGTTCTCAGCTGCGTTTCCCTCCAGCCTATAAATAGCAGCTCTCCAGCAGCCCTGGCCCCACTCAATGCACAGCAGCCGAGAAGGTCTGAGCGCCTGCTCCGGCTGCAACGCCACTGAGGATGTTCTCCGCAGCTGAGAACGAAACGTCTGGAAGGAAAACTTTCTCCAATAGAACACGGCATTTGAGCCCGAAAGATTCGACAAACCCTAATGATGTTACCAGCCGTGAAAACCTGAATTCTTTGAAAACTTAGTTGGTCTTAAAGGTGACGCTTGTCTACGGCTTTGTTCTCTGGCTTCAGACCCACACGGCTGCCCGCTGGGATCTATATAATTGTGAGTCCGCTTGCAGAGAGGGCGGGATATAAATTTAAAGTAATGAATAATAAAGAGTAATAAATAAATAAATGTCCCCAGAGCCAGCCAGGGATCCCCAAAGCAACCACTGATTCCTTTTGCTTATTTCAAACCTTCATCGGCCACTTTTCACCACTGCAAACTCAAGGGACCACAAAAGTAAAATATTATTTAAAAACACAATAATTTTTTTTTTAAAAAAACAACAACCTTAAAAGTCACAGTTTAGCAACGCCAGTTAAGAAGGCTGCCAATAACAAAAGAGAAATCAATCAAATACTGTCCTAAATAAAATGGCTTTAAATAGCCTCCCTAAGGTTGGCATGAGGCGGCCAGGTGTCCCTGCCTGGGGAGGCTATTCTGTTACGGAGGGGCTGCCACTGAAAAGGCCCTCTCTCATACACCCACCAAATGAGCTTCGAATGATGGGACGGTCAGGAGGGCCTAGGGAAAAGATGCTCCTTCAGGTATCCAGGTCCTAGCCATGAACAGCTGTATTTGCTACGCTGAAGCTGAGTGGGTCTGCATCTGGAAGGGAGGCCGCTGGACTCTCTTTCCTTGGAGTTTTTTAAGCAGAGGCCACCTGACAGCAATGCTGATTCTGTGAACTTAGGCAGAGCATGAGAGGGAGGGCTGGAAGGGCTGCATGAGTGATTAGAATCATAGAATCATGGAGCTGGAAGGGACCTCCAGGATCATCTAGTCCAACCCACTGCACAATGCAGGAAACTCACAAATCCCTCCCCCTAAATTAACAGGATCTTCATTGCTGTCAGAAGGCCATCTACCCCTTGTTGTAAAACCTCCAAGGAAGGAGAGCCCACCACCTCCTGAAGAATCATAGAGTCCTAGAGTTGGAAGGGACCTCCAGGGCCATCTACTCCAACACCCTGCACAATGCAGGAAACTCACAAAATCCCTCCCCCTAAATACACAGGATCTTCATTGCTTTCAGATGGCCATCCAGCCTCTGTTGAAAAACCTCCAAGGAAGGAGAGCCCACCACCTCCTGAAAAATCCTAGAGTTGGAAAGGACCTCCAGGGTCATCTAGTCCAACCCCCTGCACAATGCAGGAAACTCACAAACACCTCCCCCTAAATTCACAGGATCTTCATTGCTGTCAGATGGCCATCTAGCCTCTGTTGAAAAACCTCCAAGGAAGGAGAGTCCACCACCTCCTGAAGAATCCTAGAATCCTAGAGTTGGAAGGGACCTCCAGGGTCATCTAGTCCAACATCCTGCACAATGCAGGAAACTCACAAACGCCTTCCCCTAAATTCACAGGATCAGCATTGCTGCCAGATGGCCATCTAGCCTCTGTTGAAAAACCTCCAAGGAAGGAGAGCCCACCACCTCCTGAAGAATCATAGAATCCTAGAGTTCGAAGGGACTCCAGGGTCATCTAGTCCAACTCCCTGCACAATGCAGGAAACTCACAAATACCTCCCCCTAAATTCACAGGATCTTCATTGCTGTCAGATGGCCATCTAGCCTCTGTTTAAAAACCTCCGAGAAGGGAGAGCCCACTACCTCCCGAAGAAGCCTGTTCCACTGAGGAATCGCTTTAGTGGTCAAGAAGTTCTTCCTAATGTTGAGCCGGAAACTCTTTTGATTTAATTTCAACCCATTGGTTCTGGTCCTACCTTCTGGGGCCACAGAAAACAATTCCACACCATCCTCTATATCAGGCGTGGCCAACGGTAGCTCTCCAGATAATTTTTGCCTACAACTCCCATCAGCCCCAGCCAGCATGGCCAATGGCTGGGGCTGATGGGAATCATAGGCAAAAAACATCTGGAGAGCTACCGTTGGCCACCCCTGTGTCTATATGACAGCCCTTCAAGTCCTTGAAGATGGCGATCCTATCACCTCTCAGCCGCCTCCTCTCTAGGCTGCTTAGGTCTTGTGGCCCTTTCTTACACACCCAGGGAAATGCTGATGGCCACTTTGGAAGTCAGGCAGTCATTTTTGTCCAGATCTGATTGGCAAGGGATCCTGGAGGGTTTTACCATCTTCTGGGCTTGGATGGGCAGGAGTTACTGTGTGGGGAGGGAAGATATTTGTGAGTTTCCTGCCTTGTGCAGGGGGTTGGACTAGATGACCCTGGAGGTCCCGTCTAACTCTGTGATTCTATGAACCCCTGCCCCCTTGTACGCTGCTTGAGCCCTCATGGCAGAAGAAAGGGTGGTGAATAAATAAAGATGATGATAGAAGATATTGGATTTATATCCCACCCTCCACTCCTAAGAGTCTCAGAGGGACTCAGAATCTCCTTTATCTCCCCCCCCCCACAACAGACACCCTATGGAAGATATTGGATTTATATCCCACCCTCCACTCTGAAGAGTCTCAGAGCGGCTCACAATCTCCTTTACCTCCCCCCCCCCACACCACAACAGGCACCCTGTGAGGTAGATGAAGATATTGGATTTATATCCTGCCCTCCACTCCGAAGAGTCTCAGAGCGGCTCACAATCTCCTTTACCTTCCTCCCCCACAACAGACACCCTGTGAGGTGGGTGGGGCTGAGAGGACTCTCACAGCAGCTGCCCTTTCAAGGACAACCTCTGCCAGAACTATGGCTGACCCAAGGCCATCTCAGCAGGTGCAAGTGGAGGAGGGGGGGAATCGAACCCTGTTCTCCCAGATAAAGAGTCCGCGCACTTCAGGACTACACCAAGCTGGCTCTAAAGTGCATAAACCTTAAAGGTCAAGGATTGCTTTGATGGGTCAGACCTAAGAAGCCCGCTTGCTCCAGCTGTGTCCAGGCAAACTCTGGATAACCTACAGGCAGGACCTGTGAGTGACAGTGTGGCCAAGATGTGCTGCCCGACTCATGAAAGGACCCCCACTTACAAGGGGCTCCCCATTTAAAAAAATCTGTTATGTATTTGGCCAATCAGGGGACGATGCTGGGTGAAAAGCCTTAGATATCCCTGCCTACTTTCTAAAGACATTTGGGTGGCAGGAAGGGGGCTGGCAGACAGCACGTTGGGAGACCCCTGGTCCAAACCAAGCTCTCACCTTAATGGACTCCACCAAGTCATCCACCAGGAAAAGGCGCTGTATGGACCGAGTGCCTGAGGTGGAGTAGAAGACAACCCGCTCCGTCAGACGCTCCAGCTGCTCTTTCGACAGCCCCAGGTCGGCATCCAGCTGAGCCCTGCCCAAAGGGGAAGGAGAGAGGAGGGGAAGGCCAGAGTCAGAAGACCTGCCAGCTCCACCACGCCAAGGAGGAGGCTCACCTGCACAAGCCCCTCGGAGGGGAAGAGGAACCCAGCTTTCCCTCCCCCCAACGCCTTGGGGCCCCCCCCCCATACTCACTGGAAGGGGTTGGCGCCCTCTCCCCGGTGGATGGCATGCAGCACTTTGCTGTAGACCCTGAGAGAGATGGTGACCGCCAGGACCGCCAAGGAGATGTAGGAGACGACGGTGACGATGCTGAAGTGCAGCAGGCACAAGAGCGCCACCATCAGGCTGGTGAAGACGAACGTCGACCTGCGGGTGTCCCGCCAGTACACCAAGTCCGCCACTGGAAAGAGAGGGGCAGTCAAGTTTCTAGTCCACAGGGTTGCGCCTGTGGAAGCGCCCGAGCGAAATACGCCACAAGGTGATTCCGACCGACGGGGCGATGTTTTCCCACGATCCCTGAACCGCAATCTAACATGGAAATGCCCTTGCCCTACTTGTGCCAAAGCACGTTTCCTGTCACCAGGGTGGCCCCGGCTAGCCCAGTCTCCTCAGATCTCCGACGCTAAGCAGGGTCAGCACCGATTAGTATGTGGATGGAAGGCCACCAAGGAAGTCCAGGCAGCTGAGGCTAGATGGCCACCTGACAGCAATGAGGATCCTGTGAATTTAGGGGGAGGTGTTTGTGAGTTTCCTGCATTGTGCAGGGGGTTGGACTAGATGATGCTGGAGGTCCCTTCCAACTCTATGATTCCTGACCCTTAGAGCGGTTCCTCAGTGGGACAGGCTTCCTCCTGGGGAGGTGGTGGGCTCTCCTTCCTTGGAGATTTTTAACAGAGGCTAGAGGGCCATCTGACAGCAATGAAGATCCTGTGAATGTAGGGGGAGGCGTTTGTGAGTTTCCTGCATTGTGCAGGGGGTTGGACTAGATGGCCCTGGAGGTCCCTTCCAACTCTAGGATTCTAGGATTCTAATATGTGCCCAGCTTAGCCGCCATTTATAATTAGTATGATCTGTCAAACTGTATTGTCCACATTGCTCTGGTTTTAACTGCTGTTTTTAGAATGCTGTTATCTGCCCTGAGCCCATGCTTGGGAAAGGGCAGACCATAAATTGTCTAAAATTAATTTAAAAAATAAATTAAACATTTCCCAGGCCAGCCTGATCTCATGTCTTGAAGGGTAAACAGGGTCAACCCTGGTTGGTATTTAGATGGGCAACCACCAAGGAACATATGAAGCTGCCTTTTACTGAATCAGACCCTCGGTCCATCAAAGTCAGTATTGCCTACTCAGACTGGCAGCGGCTCTCCAGGGTCACAAGCGGAGGTTTTTCACGCCTATTTTCCTGGACCCTTTTGAGTTGGAGATGCCGGGGATTGAACCTGGGACCTTCTGCTTGCCAAGCAGATTGCTCTGCCACTGAGCCACCGTCCCTCCCCAGGCAATGGCAAACCACCTCTGAGTGTCTCTTGCGCGGCAAACACGGAAATAATTCCGTTGGGACTTGTTGGCAGAGGTGGAGCCAGCCCCAAAATGGCCGTCGCCGCTTCCTTTCAGTCACGCGGTGAAGATCCTCGTGCTGTGATGACAGCTGCTACCAAAGCAACATTTCGAAAAAAATCTGTTCGGTTTTCGAAAGCCCCCAGCCCCACATGCACAACACTCTTCAGCTAGGCTATCGCTCCCAAAGATCTGGCCAATGTGTGAAACTTGACCCTCCTTGGCTCTCCAAAGCTCCTCTTTGAAGAAGGGCAAATGCCCCTTCAGATTTCATCCCCCGCCCCTCAAAAAAAAGATCCGTTCCCTCAGCCTCACAGCTTCAGAGGCCTCCATCGTCTCTCTTTCTGCCCATCCTGATTTTTTGTCCCTTCCAGAGCCACAGAAATGCTGTGAGGCCAAGGCAGCCGGGAGGTACGAGCAACCTTTTACAAAACACCACAGCCACTTTTAATCCTGAGAGGCATACGGCACCTATTTTTGCACAACATATTTCAACGTCGAAGCAGAATGGATCAGCGCCAGGGCCACAGCTATTCCCAGGCAGGAGGCCTCCGTTAAAATAAGCAAACCCAACGCCGAGAAGACGAATGTGAAAAACCCTCTTCTGAGACAGTGAAGCAGCCTCGGAGAAGCACCCAGCCTGTGCAAAAGACCCTTCCCCACGCAAGAGCCTCCCCCTTCTTGCAGCAGCTGCGACACTCTTGTTCTGCCGCCCAAGTAGCCCCTTGGTGGAACGCCGCCCCTGCGGAGAAGCCATGGCACTGCCATGTTAACTCTCTGGCCCCTCTCCAGGTTTCTTCAGCATGGGCGGGACGAAGCCAGTCCCATGATCCGATGAAAGGGAAAGGTGAGAGACCTCGGGGTTACCTTTGGTCAGCTTTCAAAACTGCGGCGCCCAAGAAGGCCCTGCCCAGAAAAATGCCAGTCTCAAAGGACAGATGCCAGGCTGCAAAAGCTGCCATCTAATCCCAGGTGGACTCAAGTCCGGGGATCAGATAAAGGCAGCTTCAACTCTTGAAAGTTCATCTCCGAAAATCTTGGTCTCTTAAAACTCGTCTATCCTGTACAAAACCTGTCTCTCCTTTTACAAGTTAATCTTCAAAACAAGAGCGCCTTAAAGACTAACAAGTCTTTACTTTCTTAATGTAATGTCATACTTTCTTAATGTAAGAGCCACATAGAATAAACATCATGTTTGAGAGCCACAAGACATGAACATCAGATGAGGAAGGAAGGAAGGAAGGAAGGAAGGAAGGAAGGAGAAGGAAGGAAGGAAGGAAGGAAGGAAGGAAGGAAGGAAGGAAGGAAGGAAGGAAGGAAGGAAGGAAGGAAGGAAGGAAGGAAGGAAGGAATATGGGGAGGGAGAGGTGCAAAGAAAGCAACTTTAACTTTTAATGCATTATCCAAGCTGCTGGCTGACTCAGCTTGGAGAAGTGATTTTAGGAGAGAAATACCTTCTCCAAACCAGCTGGTGGGGTGGGTTGGGCCTGAAGAGCCACACAATATGTGTGAAAGAGCCACATGTGGCTCCAAAGCCACAGTTTGGCCACCCCCTGGCCTTTAAGATGCTGCTGGTCTCTTGCTCTTTTCTCCCGCTACAGGCGGACTCACACGGCCACCCACCCGGATCCATCTTCAAAGCAAAATAGCTGGATTCAAACCCAGGAGCCTCTTACACACCAACAAGCTTTTCAGGGGGTGAGCCTCCAAAAACCAAAGCTCCCTTTTTGCCAGGAATCTGGTTCTTGAAGGATCATACCCCAAAAATCTTGTTGCTCTCTCAGGGACTGTCATGGTTGCCCTCCGACACTAATCCCAGATATGGTTTATTTGTGGGTACTTGGTGGCAACGAAAAGGTACTCTGCACCTGCCCAGAGGCATACTTGATCATTTCCTCCCCAAGTTCCACAGCAAAAACTCTGCATGGGGACCCACAGTCTCTGGGGCCACCTGAAGGTTTGCAGAAATCTGCGGCAGAGCTTTCGAGACGGATCTGAGCCCGGATCTCTCAGCCCATCCCTAACCACTAGATCGGGCTGTCCCAGGTCTCCCCACTTTGCAGGGGCCCTGCAGGCAGGCCCAGTCGCTTCTGGGGAAGAGGAGGGGCCAAACGAACGGGAGAGGCTGATTCCTTGCAGCTGTCGGCAGCCTGACACTGCCCCCGCCCCCACCTAGGCCCCATAACTGACCGTGGCAAATGCCAAGCTGGCGCTGCAATGAATCCATGGAAGCAAAAGCTTTTGGAATGGGGGGGGGGCACAGGCTGATTTGGGGAGGGGGGAGCCAGTCATCAATTGCCACCCCACACATCTCTCCCTCCCGGTCCCCTGCTAGGTCTCACACACACACACCCCTTTCCTGCCCAACACACGCCGAAGCTGCGACATCCTACTCTCCATGTCTGTTTCCCCCACTATTTGTGCCCCCTGCCCCCATGCAAGTAGCCCAAATCAAGGCCTTCCGTAGCCACTGGTCCCTGGGACAATCAAATTCACCCTCCTCTCTAAAAACTTCCCCTGAGTTTCTTCCAGCCATGACACTCCCGCCCGGAGGAGGGCGAGGGGGTCAAAAGGAGAAAAAAGGGAGTCCCACCTTTGCTAGCCATAGCAGCCCCCTTTTCCGACAAGGGTTCTTCAGGAACCTCGCTGCAAGCCAAGCGGGCAGGCGTCTGGCCAGAGGAAGAGCACTGAGTCTTGGGAGGGGGCCTAGGAAGAGCGTGGATGGGGGATGGGGGGGGGGAGAAGCTATTTATAGCTGGCAAATCCCAGCTGCTGCCTCCCATCATGGAATCCCCATCTCGCCTGGCTCCGGAGGCAGGAGGTTTGGACAGGGGGGCCCTCAAAGGGAGGGGGCAGCGCCAGCAGTTGCGGCTGTGGGTGGGGGAGATCCTCCCAGCTTGTTATGGAAGAAACCAGGAGCCCCAGAAAGGATGGAGTGTCCTGCTAGGGGAAAGTCAGGTTGCCACCTCTGGGTTGGGAAACTCCAGGAGATTTGGGGGGTGCAGCCTTGAGAAGGAGGGGTTTGGGGTGGGGGTCCACCCTCCGAAGCAGCCCCTTTTTGCCCCGAGGAAATTGATCTCTGTTGCCTGGATATCAGCTGTAATTCCGAGAGATCTCCAGCCACCCTCTGGAGATTTGGCGACCGCAGTGAGAGTTGCGGTAGAGTTTGCTGAAGGAATGTTGCGACTTTCTCAGTCACTCGTCCAATGCAGAATCCTGCAAAAATCGCAAGCAGCTCTTAGGACAACCTACATGGGTAAGATGGAAGATGCTCTCGGACGTGTCTTGGAATCACCTGCTTTGTAACCAGCATGATCCTTACAGTCAGCTGCAGAAATAATAAACAGAATGCTTAGAATCATAGAATCCCAGAATTGGAAGGGACCTCTAGGGTCATGTAGTCCAACCCCCTGCACAATGCAGGAAACTCACAAACACCTCCCCCTAAATTCATAGGATCTTCATCGCTGTCAGATGGCCATCTAGCCTCTGTTAAAAACCTGCAAGGAAAGAGAGCTCACCACCTCCTGAAGAATCATAGAATCCTAGAGTTGGAAGGGACCTCCAGGGTCATCTAGTCCAACCCCCTGCACAATGCAGGAAACTCACAAACGCCTCCCCCTAAATTCACAGGATCCTCATTGCTGTCAGATGGCCATCTAGCCTCTGTTGAAAAACCTCCAAGGAAGGAGAGCCCACCATCTCCCAAGGAGGAAGCCTGTTCCACTGAGGAACTGCTCTAATGATCAGGAATTATAGAGTTGGAAGGGACCTCCAGGGTCATCTAGTCCAACCCCCTGCACAATGCAGGAAACTCACAAACGCCTCCCCCTAAATTCACAGGATCCTCATTGCTGTCAGATGGCCATCTAGCCTCTGTTGAAAAACCTCCAAGGAAGGAGAGCCCGCCATCTCCCAAGAAAGCCTGTTCCACTGAGGAACCGCTCTAATGGTCAGGAAGTTCTTCCTCATGTTGAGCTGGAAACTCGTTTGATTTGATTTCAACCCATTGGTTCTGGTCCTACCTTCTGGGGCCACAGAAAACAATTCCGCACCCTCCTCTAGATGACAGCCCTTCAAGTCCTTGAAGATGGTGATTATATTGTTAGGGAATTCTGTTTGAAATTCTATTTCTTTATCTCAAATAGTGCGATGGATCACTGGATCAAATAATCATTGAGAGGGATTTAACATGAAAAAGCAAAAACATATTTCTACAGGGAAAGGGTACTGGGAGGTGAAAATAACAAACACTATAGAACAGGGTGGCCAATGGTAGCTCTCCAGATGTTTTTGCCTACAGCTCCCATCAGCCCCAGCCAGTATGGCCAATGGCTGGCGCTGATGGGAATTGTAGGCAAAAAACATCTGGAGAGCTACAGTTAGCCACCCTAGAAGATCATGTGCTTAATGGAGACTACTTCCTCCTTCTTCTTGAACTCTCTGCCTGAACAAAGGAAGTCACCTGACTAACTGACCAAAGAGACAAAACAGGTTTTCCTGCTTCTAGACCTTGATTGACAGCAGTCGGTATCTTCTTCCCAGGTCATGCAGACAATAGGGAATCAGGCACAGTGTTAACCCTATAATGACTGGAACTTTAGAACATTGCAAAGGACATACAGAACAGATACATATTTCCAACAGGTATCATCTCTCAGCTGCCTCCTCTCAGCTGCTAGAAGCCCTTCCACTTTGCCTCCCCTCTCCAAGCACCAAGAATACAGAACATCACTTGCCCCAGACAGAGAGTTCCAACATTAAGCTGTGGCTAATATTAAGAGCTTAACAACAGAAGGTCTTAGCAACTTCGAAGGCCGGACCAGAACCCACAGGTTGAAATGAAATCAAAAGAGTTTTCGGCAAACATTAGAAAGAATTTTCTGACAGTTAGAGCGGTTCCTCAGTGGAACAGGCTTCCTTGGGAGGTGGCGGGCTCTCCTTCTTTGGTGGTATTTTGCAGCAAAGACGAGATGGCCATCTGACAGCAATGCTGATTCTATGACTCACTGAATTTAGGCAGATTGTGAGAGGGATGCAGGAAGAGCTTTCGTGGCCCTTTCTTATAGGCCTGGGGGAATGCCAATCACCACCTTGGGGTCAGGATGGAATTTTCCTCCAGGAAAGATTGGCCCAGGGATCCTGGAGGGTTGTACACCTTCTTCTGGGCACAGAGCAGGGGTCTTGGGGGTGGGGGGGGGGAAGGCAGCTGTGAATTTCCTGCACTGTGCAGGGAGACGTACTAGATGACCCAGGGGATCTTCCCAGTTCTATGTTTCTAATACCTTCTTGAATAAGAATAGAAGAGAAGCCATGTTGGATCAGGCCGATGGCCCCTCCAGTCCCAACATTCTGGGGCACACGGTGGCCAAAAAACTCAGGTGCCATCAGGAGGTCCATCAGTGGGACCAGGACACTAGAAGCCCTCCCACTGTTGCACCCCCCCAAGCACCAAGAATACAGAGCATCACTGCCCCAGACAGAGTTCTATCATTACCCTGTGGTTAATAGCAACTTATGGACCTCTGCTTCAGATGCTTATCCAATCCCCTCTTGAAGATGTCTATGCTTGTAACTGCCACCACCTCCTGTGGCAGTGAATTCCACATGTTAATCACCCTTTGGCTGAAAAAGGACTTCCCTTTATCCATTCCAACCTGATTGCTCAGCAATTTTCATTGAGTGCCCACGAGTTCTCATATTGTGAGAAAGGGAGAAAAGGACTTCTTTCTCCACCTTCTCTATCCCATGCATAATCCTGTAAACCTCTATCATGTCCCCCCGCGGTCGACATTTCTCCAAGCTAAAGAGCCCCAAGCTTTTTAACCTTTCTTCATAGGGAAAGTGTTCCAACTCTTTAACCATTCTAGTTGCCCCTTTCTGCACTTTCTCCAATACAATGGCCGTTGTTTTGAGTCCCAGAGGAAAGCAACACGGGGGCAGTGGATTAATGTAAGAGCCCTTAGAGAGGTCTAATGACTCCCTGCGGCATCTCTAGGTGGGCTAGTGGGGGAGTTGGTGGGTTGGTTGGTTTTCCTTTCACTGCAGGACAGCCTGGCTCTTTTTTGGATGCAAGTTCTGCTAAGCATGTACAGAAATGGCTACTGGTGTTTGGTCTGCCTGCAAAGGAGAGCCAGTTTGGTGTAGTGGTTAAGTGTGCAGACTCTTATCTGGGAGGACCAGGTTTGATTCCCCACTCCTCCACTTGCACTTGCTAGGATGGCCTTGGGTCAGCCATAGCTCTGGCAGAGGTTGTCCTTCAAAGGGCAGCTGCTGTGAGAGCCCTCTCCAGCCCCACCCACCTCACAGGGTGTCTGTTGTGGGGGAGGAAGGGAAAGGAGATTGTGAGCCGCTCTGAGACTCTTCGGAGTGGAGGGCGGGATATAAATCCAATATCTTCTTCTTCTACCTCTTGTGCAGTTCAAGGATAATCTTAAGAGACCTTCCTTCCTTCCTTCCTTCCTTCCTTCCTTCCTTTTTTTCTTCCTTCCTTTTTTTCTTCCTTCCTTTTTTTCTTCCTTTCTTCCTTTCTTTCTTTCTTCCTTCTTCCTTTCTTCCTTTCTTTCTTTCTTTCTTTCTTTCTTTCTTTCTTTCTTTCTTTCTTTCTTTCTTTCTTTCTTTCTTTCTTTCTTTCTTTCTTTCTTTCCCAAATGTAGCCCCTGGTGATAATATTTCAAGGGGAGGGGGGGGGGGTTAACCTCTACACCCCCGGAGTACTTTTGCCCACACGGGGCCCAAGGTTTCCCTTCGCCAAGGAGAGTCTGGGGTGGCATATCAG
Organism: Heteronotia binoei; assembly: GCF_032191835.1. Taxonomy (NCBI): domain Eukaryota; kingdom Metazoa; phylum Chordata; class Lepidosauria; order Squamata; family Gekkonidae; genus Heteronotia; species Heteronotia binoei. Next base: position 55,460,262 of record NC_083239.1, on the reverse strand, counting down.
GGTTAGAAAGCCCCTCTCCGTTCCCTGCCATTCTCTTAGGGTTGCCAGTCCTCAGGTGGTGAAAAACGTTAGGAGGCTGTGAAAAATTACTTGGTTCAGGAGAACCATTTTGCCTGTGTCAGTGTTGGAATTGATTTCCTTATAATGCTATGAGCCTCGGTTCTAGAGGCATCACGTGGTCAAAGAAGAAGATGTTCGAAACACACAAAGATAAGAAAAACTTAGGAAGCGTGTTACCATGTTATTGAATCTATATATGTGGACGATCCAAGAAAAACAATTTCTGATTCATTCTTCTAAGTCTACGCTTAATTCAAGGGCTGCTGTCTGTGTCGGTCGAGTATCCTGCAACCTTTGCATGTTGCATGCAGAAGTAATTGCTGTTCAAACCTGGCAAACCTTGTATGTTTTTCTTAGAAGTGTTGTGTTGATTGTGGTGTTTCCCCTTTAAACGCCGTTAACATAAATACAATATATTGCAGAGTGAGATTAAGCACTGATAATAATGTTTGTGGAGAGTGTGTCATTCTTGTATTAAGCTGTGTTACACGAGTTGCAATTGTTCCTTGCACAGTAATTTTTCACCGCCTCCTGCGTTTTTCTCAGCCTTGGCTGTGTTTCCCTTGTTTGGTTGCCAATCCCCAGGTGATAGCTGGAGATCTCCTGGGATAACAACTGATCTCCAGGCAACAGAGACCAGTTCACCTGGAGAAAATGGCTGCTTTGGCAGAACCCCCAGAGTGGCTGAAATCACTCTACTCTCATCCATTTTAACCTTGCAACAACACTGGGGTGTGTGCCAGGCTAAGAGTGTGTGACTGGTCCAGGGTCACCTGGCAAGCTTCTGTGGCATTAGAGCCCACGGACAGTCCCTTTCTCTCCCAAGCACCTGCCTTCCTCAGGCTCCACCTCCCAAATCTCCAGGTATTCCCCCCTGGAGTTGGCAACCCCAAAGTTCTCCCCTCCCCTGAAATAGCAGCCCCTGCAGCTTCATTCGAGGCAAGTAAAAAGCCTTTTAAAATGATCACAGAACCACCTCTAACACCGAATTCTGCTCCAGGTACATCTTTGTGTGAGGAACATAAGAGAAGCCATGTTGGATCAGGCCACTGGCCCATCCAGTCCAACACTCCGTGTCACACAGTGGCCAAAAAAACAGATGCCATCAGGAGGTCCATCAGTGGGACTGGGGCACTAGAAGCCCTCCCACTGTTAAGGACATAAGAGAAGCCCAGATGGATCAGGCCAATGGTCCCTCCAGTCCAACACTCTGTGTCACACAGTGGCCAAAGAACCAGGTGCCATCAGGAGGTCCACCAATGGGGCCAGGACACTAGAAGTCCTCACACTGTTGACCCTCCCAAACACCAAGGATACAGAGCATCACTGCCCCACACATAAGATCATAAGAGAAGCCATGTTGGTTCAGGCCAATGGCCCCTCCAGTCCAACATTATGTGTCACACAGTGGCCAAAAAGCCAGGTGCCATCAGGAGGTCCATCAGTGGGGCCAGGACACAAGAAGCCCTCCCTCCCACTGTGCCCCCCCTCAAGCACCAAGAATACAGAGCATCACTGCCCCACACAGAGAGTTCCAACAATAAGCTGTGGCAAATAGCCACTGATGGACCTCATAGAATCAAAGAGTTGGAAGGGACCTCCAGGGTCAACCTCTGCTCCAGATGTTTAGCGAAGCCCCTCTTGAAGCTGGCTATGCTTGTAGCCGCCGCCACCTCCTGTGGCAGAAAGAAGAAGTGTTCCTGCATAGGTGCTCTGGCCTGATGTGTGTGTGTGTGGGGGGGGAATCTGTGTGTAGGGGGAAAGCAAGCATCTCTCTGTGCTCCAGTTTGTGCTGTCCTCAGCACAGCAGCTATTTTTACCTGCTGACTCGGCTGAGCTGCAATTCTGCTCCGGGCGCCTTGCCAGGGGCCGTGAGTGGGACAATTCCTGGGTGAAGCAGGCCCTGCCAGGCCAGCAGAATGGAGCTGAGAGAGAAAGAAGAAAAGCACACGCATTCTGCATTTGGGAAAGAGGTGGCAGTAGGCGAGAAGCCCGGGTGCAGGGCACCCAAAGGACGACAGCCTCTCCACAAGAACTGAGAAAGCTTTCCTTCTTTCTTGCTAATAAGAAGAGGCAAGGTTCTAGTCCTCAGGGATGGAAAAAAGGGGAGGAAATGGCACGTTACCAGTGGGTTGGATCCTATCAATTATTTTTGCTGGGGAAAAGAAGAAATTAGCTCCAGGCATTTCAGTTTGTTCCTCATTTCTCAACCAAAATTCGTTTCCGACCTGACAGGGCCATACATTTTTCCAACAGTGGAGAAAGGCAGGTTGTTTCCAAATAACGGATTTACTAAATAGCGGCAATCTTATAGAAAAACAACAATGGAAAAAAAAATACGGGGGGAAATAATGTGGTTGCATTATTTACCGATAAAAAAAAATGTTAAACACTCCGTTAGTAAAGGAAACTATTAATCATCCAAGGTCAGAATTTGAACAACTTGTAATGGATATAAAAGATAATACTAGAGGATTACTGTCTAAAATATGTAAAATACTAATAAAAATATCTGAAGAGAACAGTCTCCCTTACCAAAGAATGGAACGGAGGCTGTCAGAAAGAATCTGAGAATGTAGAATGGAACACTATTTGGAGGTCTTATAGTAAGAATTCACAAGTCTTCAGTATAAAGCTTCAAGTTATTAACATTTTAATGAGATGGTTTTGGCCTCCTACTATTTGAACAAAATGAATAACAGTTTTGACTCTTTGTGTAGGAAGAACTGTGGGGGCAAGGCTACCTTTTCCTACTGCTGTTGGTGTTGTAAATATATCTGCACCTTTTAGCAGCAGGTGAGACAACAAATAAGAGAGGATGGGCCCCTTCTGACCCATAAGTATATCAGAAGAGCCCTGCTGGATCAGACCAGGGAAGGTCCATCTAGTCCAGCCTCCTGTCTCACACAATGGCCAACAACAGGGCAAAGAGGCCAAGGTCTTCCCCTCATAACAACATAAGAAAAGCCCTGCTGGATCAGACCAGTAGTCCATACAGTCCAACATCTCATCTCACACAGTGGCCTACCAGTTCCTCTGGAGGGCCAACAACAGGGCAAAGGGGCCGAGGTCTTCCCCTGAGAAGAACATCAGAAGAGCCTTGCTGGATCAGACCAGTGAGGGTCCATCTAGTCCAGCCTCCTGTCTCACTCAGTGGCCAGCCAGTTTCTCTGGAGGGACAACAACAGGGCAGAAAGGTCGAGGCCTTCATATGAACATCAGAAGAGTCCTGCTGGGTCACACCAGTGAGTTCATCCAGTACAGCATTCTATCTTCTCACACAGTGGCCAACCAGCTCCTCTGGAGGGCCAACAACAGGGCAGAGAGGCCAAGGCCTTCCCCTGAGAAGAACCTCAGAAGAGCCCTGCTGGGTCAGACCAGGGAGGGTCCATCTAGTCCAGCCTCCTGTCCCACACAGTGACCAGCCAGTTCCTCTGCAGAATCAACAACAGGGCAGAGAGGCTGAGGCCTTCCCTTGATGTTGCCTCCTGTCTCTGGGATTCAGAGGCTGACTACCTCTGAATGCGGGAGTCACCTTGAGTCTAGCAGCCACTGATAGGCCTGTCCTCCATGAATCTGTCCAATCCCCTTTTGGAGCCATCTGTGCCCTGACATGGAAAGTGCGGGGAGGGCGGAGCTCGGAAGCAAAGCAAGGTCAGCCCTGGTCAGTATGTGGATGGGAGACCTCCAGGGAATACCAAGTTCAGGCAACAGACGCAGCCAATGACAAACCACCTCTAAAACCTGTTTTGCCTTGAAAACTCTGCGGGGCCATCATAAATTAGCTGCCGCTCAAGAGCACTCCTCACCACCATGTCTGTGGCCATCAACACACCCCTTGGCAGCAAATTCCGCATACTGAGGATTGTGGGGCACACAGAGACAAAAAAAACCAGACAGGACAGGTGCTCCACTAACATCTCATGAAGTCTCTAAAGAGACAGGGAGCCATTCCCCACTAGCCTTTTGCCGCTCACACGCTCTTCTTCTCGGCAGGGCTTCCGTTGGATTTCACACTCTCTGCCCCGGGGCCGCAACTGGCTTCGCCTTTTTCGCATGGCAAACAGAAACTGGTTTCTAGAGGATCTTGTTTGCAGTGTGAAAAGAGGTGGAGTGAGCTGGAACTCTGGGGCAGATTGTGTGAAATCCCACGGAAGCCCTGAGGAGAAGGCTAGAAGAAGAAGATATTGGATTTATATCCCGCCCTCCACTCCAAAGAATCTCAGAGCGGCTCACAATCTCCTTTCCCTTCCTCCCCCACAACAGACACCCTGTGAGGTGGGTGGGGCTGGAGAGGGGTCTCACAGCAGCTGCCCTTTCAAGGACAGAGTCTCAGAGCGGCTCACAATCTCCTTTACCTTCCTCCCCCACAACAGACACCCTGTGAGGTGGGTGGGGCTGAGAGGGCTCTCACAGCAGCTGCCCTTTCAAGGACAGAGTCTCAGAGTGGCTCACAATCTCCTTTACCTTCCTCCTCCACAACAGACACCCTGTGAGGTGGGTGGGGCTGAGAGGGCTCTCACAGCAGCTGCCCTTTCAAGGACAGAGACTCAGAGCGGCCTACAATCTCCGTTATCTTCTCCCCCCTACAACAGACACCCTGTGAGGTGGGTGGGGCTGAGAGGGCTCTCAGAGCAGCTGCCCTTTCAAGGACAGAGTCTCAGAGTGGCTCACAATCTCCTTTCCCTTCCTCCCCCACAACAGACACCCTGTGAGGTGGGTGGGGCTGAGAGGGCTCTCACAGCAGCTGCCCTTTCAAGGACAACCTCTGCCAGAGCTCTGGCTGACCCAAGGCCATGCTAGCAGGTGCAAGTGGAGGAGTGGGGAATCAAACCCAGATTAGAGTCCACACAATTAACCACTCCACCAAACTGGCTAGTGGGGAATTGGTCAGGGTGTTTTTGGCAACCCTACGGACCCTGCCTGACTCCATAAAAGGTATCCCTCACTATTCTGGATTCTCCCCCAAATCCCACCCACCCAGCTCTTTCCATGAACTTGGGGACTTCTCCAAAGGACTTCTAGCATGTACTCACCCATTTCCAGAGAGTTCTCTGATTGGTCTGGTTCAACCTGGTGCTTTTCTGTGATTGGCTCCTGGCCTGCCTCCTCTTCCTCCTCCTTTTCTTCTCCCTCCTCTTCCTCTTCCTTCTCCATCTCTTCCTCCAGCACAAGACATTGGTGCAACTCCAGCGAGGTCAGCGTGTGGCGTTGGATGGCAGAACTCCCAAAGGAGGTGCCTTCTGCAGCAAGCGGAGGCGTTAAGGCGTCTGGTGGTGGGAGCTCCTCTGAGGAAAGATCTGGAAGGAAATTTCTAGTTCTCATGGGCAAGTCATAGAATCATAGAAACCTAGAGTTGGAAGGGACCTCCAGGGTCATCCAGTCCAACCCCCTGCGCAATGTAGGAAACTCACAACCGCCTCCCCCTAAATTCACGGGATAGAATCCTAGAATACAAGAGTTGGAAGGGACCACCAGGGCCATCTAGTCCAACCCCCTGCACAATGCAGGAAACTCACAAACACCTCCCCCTAAAATCACAGGATCTTCATTGCTGTCAGAGGGCCATCTAGCCTCTGTTGAAAAGCCTCCAAGGAAGAAGAGCCCACCACCTCCCAAGGAGGAAGCCTGTTCCACTGAGGAACCACTCTAATGGTCAGGAAGGTCTTCCTAATCCTAGAAACCTAGAGTTGGAAGGGACCTCCAGGGTCATCTAGTCCAACTCCCTACACAGGAAACTCACAAACTCCTCCCCGTAAATTCACAGGATCTTCATTGCTGTCAGAAGGCCATCCAGCCTCTGCTTAAAAACCTCCAAGGAAGGAGAGCCCACCACCTCCCAAGGAGGAAGCCTGTTAGAATCATAGAAGGGTTGGAAGGGATCCCCAGGGTCATCTAGTCCAACCCCCTGCACAATGCAGGAAACTCACAAACGTCTCCCCCTAAATTCACAGGATCCTCATTGCTGTCAGATGGCCATCTAGCCTCTGTTGAAAAACCTCCAAGGAAGGAGAGCCCACCACCTCCTGAAAAAATCATAGAGCCCTAGAGCTAGAAGGGACCTCCAGGGTCATCTAGTCCAACCCCCTGCACAATGCAGAAATCTCACATACACCTCCCCTTAAATTCACAGGATCTTCATTGCTGCCAGATGGCCATCTAGCCTCTGTTTTAAAACCTCCAAGGAAGTCCACAACTCTCTTTTTTCTTAGTCTTCTAAAATAGTTTTGACGCTGCCCCCATCGTCACCCTGGTTCTGCACTTGGCACGCCGCAGAATGAGGGAGCAGAATTCTGAGACAGTGGAATGGGCAGTACCATTTCAGACCGGGGATGGGTGGGTGGGTGTTATCCGCTTGATGGTCCCCCACATAAAAACTCCTTGTAAATTCAAATCAGTGCTTTGGGCAGGATGGTGCCAGGTTCACCCATCAAGCTAACTTTCCAGCTAGCAGAAAACTGTTTAATGTTGGGGCTCTTTGCAAAATGCACCTGGCAGTTTTAAGTGGTGTTGTCTGCACATGCTCAGAGAACACTTTTTTAATTCAGGGGGGGAATCAAACCCATGCAATGCATTTTTTTAAGGTTTCAGACTTTTCTGCGGACCTGGGGAGACTTCCAAGTTTGCAGAAAAAAAGTGTTTAGCATTAGGGTAGCCCCGATTCATGGATTTAGATATTCACAGATGGAGGCCACATGTCACTATTAGAGATATAGATCTGCATTACTTATTTTATTGCATTTGTACTCTGCCTTTATAGAGAGCCATTTTGGTGTAGTGGTTAAGTGTATGGACTCTTATCTGGGAGAACCAGTTTTGATTCCCCACTCCTCCACTTGACCTGCTGGCATGGCCTTGGGTCAGCCATAGCTCTCTCACAAAGGTTGTCCTTGAAAGGGCAGGTGTATGAGAGCTCTCTCAGCCCCACACATCTCACAGGGTGTCTGTTGTGGGGGAGGAAGATAAAGGAGATTGTCAGCCGTTCTGAGACTCTGAGATTCAGAGTGGAGGGTGGGATCATGTTGGATCAGGCCAATGGCCCATCCAGTCTAACACTCTGTGTCACATAAGAACATAAGAGAAGCCATGTTGGATCAGGCCAATGGCCCCTCCAGTCCAACACTCTGTGTCACATAAGAGAAGCCATGTTGGATCAGGCCAATGGCCCACCCAGTCCAACACTCTTTGTCACACAGTGGCCAATATATGTGTGTGTATACACACACACACACACACACACATGGCCCAAAAACCCAGGTGCCATCAGGAGGTCCATCAGTGGGGCCAGGACACTAGAAGCCCTCACACTGTGGCCCCCCGAGCACCAAGAATATACAGCATCACTGCCCCAGACACAACAACATAAGAGAAGCCATGTTGGATCAGGCCAGTGGCCCATTCAGTCCAACACGCTGTGTCACAGAAGAACATAAGAGAAGCCATGTTGGATCAGGCCAGTGGCCCATCCAGTCCAACACTCTGTGTCACATAAGAACATAAGAGAAGCCCTGTTGGATCAGGCCAGTGGCCCATCCAGTCCAACACTCTGTGTCACATAAGAACATAAGAGAAGCCCTGTTGGATCAGGCCAGTGGCCCATTCAGTCCAACACGCTGTGTCACAGAAGAACATAAGAGAAGCCATGTTGGATCAGGCCAGTGGCCCATTCAGTCCAACACGCTGTGTCACACAGAGTATAGGGCAGGATATAAATCCAGTCAATCCAATATCTTATTGTTTATTGCCTGTCCCATCCTGTCGACTGCACAGACTCAATCTGTGTAATTGAGCCCCAGTGAGAAAGGGTCACTACAATGATCAAGAGCCAGTTTTGCGTAGTACCTAGAGTGTCAGACGAGGATCTGGGGGAGCCAGGTTTGAATCCAGCTTCTTCTGCAGAAGCCTGCTGAGTGATCATGGGCCAATCACGCACTCTCAGCCTAACCCACCTCGCCGGGTTGTTGTGAGAGGAGAAGGACAAAAGAGAGCCAGTTTGGTGTAGTGGTTAAGTGTGTGGACTCTTATCTGGGAGAACTGGGTTTGATTCTCCACTCCTCCACTTGCACCTGCTGGAATGGCCTTGGGTCAGCCAGAGCTCTGGCAGAGGTTGTCCTTAAAAGGGCAGCTGCTGTGAGAGTCCTCTCAGCCCCACCCACCTCACAGGGTGTCTGTTGTGGAGGGAGAAGATATAGGAGATTGTAGGGTGCTCTCAGTCTCTGTCCTTGAAAGGGCAGCTGCTGTGCGAGCCCTCTCAGCCCCACCCATCTCACAGGGTGTTTGTTGTTGGGGGAGAAGATATAGGAGATTGTAAGCTGCTCTGAGTTTCTGATTCAGAGAGAAGGGCGGGGTATAAATCTGTAGTCTTTTTCTTTGGGTCCCCATTGGGAGAAAGGCAAGATATAAATAAGTGCAAATGAAAACATTAATAAATTTAGAAACAGATCAGATTTCTAAAAATCCCCACAGAGGTGCCTCCTGTTTTGTCTGTACCTGAAGACGACGTACTGCATTGTGCCCCCTCCGCAGTCTCTGTTGTGGGGCTGTGCTGTGGGGACAAATCCACCACTCCTCCTTCCGCTAGCCCTGGGTCGTCGATGTAGCCTGTATCGACATCCCAGCCTGAGAACGGGTCCAGTCCCGGGCAATGCCCAGGTGGTGATGCCCCCTCTCCTTCAGGGGATGGGCAGAGGCTGGGAATGTTCTCCAAACTGTCCCCCAGAGCCGGCACAAAAGTCTCACAAGTTTCTGTGCGGGGCAGCACAGGCCGCGTCCGGCGGGTCTGCGAGTCACGCCTGCTCCGAGAGCCGGGCTCCCCCGGGGTGGGGCTGCTGCTGGGGCCCCCCGCAATCGTGATGTAGGAGAAAGTCAGCTCCCGCGGGGTCCCCCACTCCACGGAGGCCTCTTCCTCATCCTCAGAGAACTCCCGCGCCGTCTGCAGCTCGGGGAAGTCGGACTCATCGTTGCCACCTGGAGCAGGGCCGGGAGCAAAAAAGAGCAAAAGTCAAGAGTGCGGGACTACGTCAACCCAGAATTACCTCCCCCTCTGCCCCTGTGGAAGAGCCCCGTGGCGCAGAGTGCTAAAGCTGCAGTACTGCAGTCCTAAGCTCTGCTCACGACCTGAGTTCGATCCCAGGCAGAAGCTGGGTTTTCAGGTAGCCGGCCCGAGGTTGACTCAGCCTTCCACCCTTCCGAGGTCGGTCAAATGAGTCCCCAGCTTGCTGGGGGGAAAGCGTTGAGGACTGGGGAAGGCAATGGCAAACCACCCCGTAAAAAGTCTGCCGTGAAAACATTGTGAAAGCAGCGTCACCCCAGAGTCGGAAACGACTGGTGCTTGCACAGGGGACTACCTTTAGCTTTAAGAGCCCCGTGGCGCAGAGTGTTAAAGCTGCAGTACTATTCAGATCAGAAAGTCAGAGGGCACGGGGCCGGGCTCTGAGCGCCCTCGCTGCCACACCTCCCTGACTTCGCCAAGGCTCAGGAAGCCTCAGGAAGCTCAGGAAGGCAGCGGGCACGGTGCGTAAGGAGAGGTGGCACCCTAAACAGCTGCCTACTTCCACGTGCCAGCCCTGATGGGCAGGGCTCTTGCTCAGCATGGCTGCTGATTCGGGACATTCCATTGGCTGTGCAGATGTTTTTAAAACGTTGCTCTGGCAGCAGCCTGCCTCCGCAGCTCAAAGTTCATCACCGTGCGGCGGAGGGTCAGCTGGGGCAGCCGCTGTGGGACTGGCTCTGCCTTCCAGAGCGGCCATTTTGGGGCTGCCACCCAACCTGCCATGTCAGCATCCCAAAGGCACCCGCAGGCTCAAAAAGGTGGGATTCCTTGCCCTGTGGAATCCAGGCAGGCTCCAAGAGAGAGAAAGTCCAAAGCGTGAGCTGCTCACGTCCAAGGTTTCAGCAGACCCTCGGGGTGGGTTTGCTCAGATCCGGCTGTCGGGGGGCAGGGCCTGCAGACAGAGGAGTCCTTGGCCATCCTCAGGGCCCAGATTTCCTTTCTCCGGCCTGGGTTTCCTGGGGGGGGGGGTGACACGGCAGAGAGCCCCTAAAACCAGGCCTAGACCAGCACACAAATTGACCAGCAGTTAACAGGGCTGGTTCTTTGGTTTGGGGCAGCATAAAGAGGAAGGGACTGATGCGCCTCACCTCTAGTGGCACAGGAGCGGCCAGCGTGCCCTCCTGGGTCTGCATCACCACCGGTGTTCCTTCTAAGCAAGGGTGTCAAACATGCGGCCCGGGGGGCTGAATCAGGCCCCCGAGCAACTGGCTGTCATCTGCTTCCTTCTCCCTATCTCTTGCTTCCTTCTGCATCACAGCTTGCTTTGCCAGGCTTGCTCAATCGCTACAGGAGCTACAGAGCAAAGCCTCTGTTTTCTCCATTGACTGAGGCTCCTCCTTTGGGGAGGAAGGGGGGGCGGGAGGCAGAGCTTGTTTTTCCAGGCTCTCTTAATTGCACAGCACAGCTACTGAGCCAAGCCTCTCTTCCTTCTATTGGCTGAGGCTCCCCCCACCCCGTCCCCTGGGGAAGGAAGGAAAGAGGTGGAGCTTCCTTTGCCCAGTTCCCTGGATCCCTTGGGAGAAATGCAAAGAAAGCACCTTTAAGACCAATAAGTGCTAATGTTTGAAGTTTAAAAAAAAATCTTTGGCTTTGTCTGTGTCCTTTATAACGTTTCTCTCTCTGCTATCGAATCTTAACTAGGTCCACACATGGCCCAGCCCAACAAGGTCTCATTTATGTCAGATCCGGCCTTCATAACAAATGAGTCTGATAACCTTGCTCTAAGCTGAGTTTGTGTGAGCTAGCTCACAGTTTTTTAGCCTCTGGCTCTGACATTTTTGTCTCAGCTCAGGAAAACTGGCCCCCGGAGCAAACTAATTTATGCAGTCGCTCACAACTTTAATGCCAGTAGCCAGGGCTTCTTTTGTAGAGAAAGCCCAGCAGGAATTCATTTGCATATTAGGCCACACCCCCTGTCAGCAACATTGTTTCGCGCAGGGTTTTTTGTAGAAAAAGCCCAGCAGGAACTCATTTGCCTATTAGGCCACACCCCCTGACATCACCATTGTTTCACACAAGGTTTTTTTTGTAGAAAAAGCCCAGCAGGAACTCATTTGCCTATTAGGCCATGCCCCCTGATGCCAAGCCAGCCGGAACTGTGTCCGTGTGGGTTCCTGCTCAAAAGAAGCCCTACCAGTAGCTCCCGAAGTAGAATGTTTGCTCACAAGACTCCAAGCTTAGAGTGCGCACTGCTCACCGCCACCAGGTCTAAGCCCCAGCCCTCACGACATGGGCAGAGGCCACGGTGGGTGACTCACCCTCTGTAGAATCAGGTGTGGTGGAGGCAGTCGAAGGAGATTCTTCTGCAAAAGGGGGGGAAATCCTATTAGAGAATCCACACCTTACCCCACCGCCTACCCCAGACCCGAGAATCCCTAAGAGAAAGGCTGCGCTGCCTGGATGGGCCAGACACATGGACGTGTGAAGCTGCCTGAGGCCCTCGTCCATCAGCCTCGTCTACTCAGACGGGCAGCAGATTCTTAAGGCCCAGTGCCTCCGACTGGTGCTGGCGGCAACTGAACTGGGAGTCCACGTGGAAAGCCGGCACATCACTTCTTGACTCAAAACATGGTGCAACCATTGCGTAGCAATGACTCCACTGATGGCATATGTTGTTAGTGCACATGCCCACTCGCTCTGAGCACTTGGAGACCTGCCGGCTCTACACACAGACCCTCCTAGCAGAGCCACAGAATCCAGCAAGGGGCCTCACTCTACCCTCCCCACAGCCCTCTAAGCATCTTCTCTCGTCGTTTTAGCTGCCCTCTTACTCGCCCTCTCTCCCTTTACCCTCACCCTCTCTCACATGGCCTTCCATGGAGATTACCCTGGCCCAATCCTCACATGGCCTTCCATGGAGATTACCCTTGCCCTCTCCTCACATGGCCTTCCATGGAGATTACCCTTGCCCTCTCCTCACATGGCCTTCCATGGAGATTACCCTTGCCCTCTCCTCACATGGCCTTCCATGGAGATTACCCTTGCCCTCTCCTCACATGGCCTTCCATGGAGATTACCCTCGCCCTATCCTCACATGGCCTTCCATGGAGATTACCGTCTCCCTCTTCTCACATGGCCTTCCATGGAGATTACCCTCTCCCTCTGCGCACATGGCCTTCCATGGAGATTACCCTGGCCCAATCCCACATGGCCTTCCATGGAGATTACCCTTGCCCTCTCCTCACATGGCCTTCCATGGAGATTACCCTTGCCCTCTCCTCACATGGCCTTCCATGGAGATTACCCTTGCCCTATCCTCACATGGCCTTCCATGGAGATTACCCTCGCCCTATCCTCACATGGCCTTCCATGGAGATTACCGTCTCCCTCTTCTCACATGGCCTTCCATGGAGATTACCCTCTCCCTCTGCGCACATGGCCTTCCATGGAGATTACCCTGGCCCAATCCTCACATGGCCTTCCATGGAGATTACCCTCGCCCTCTTCTCACATGGCCTTCCATGGAGATTACCCTCTCCCTCTGCGCACATGGCCTTCCATGGAGATTACCCTCTCCCTCTGCGCACATGGCCTTCCATGGAGATTACCCTCTCCACCCATGGCCTTCCATGGAGACACAGCTATCTACAGATCTGTCCTGTGGATCCACTTCCACACACGTGATGCCTGACAAGTTGGCCATTTTAAAAAAATGTGTACATTTTTTGTTGTGTGTGTGCACATGCATGCCTGGAAGTCTCATGGAAAAGAAGAGCTATCATGGATCAGGCCAGTGAGGGTCTCTCTAGTCTAGCAACCTGTCTCTCAGAGTGGCCAGTCAGTTCCCCTGAAGGGCCAACAACAGGGCAGAGAGGCCGAGGCCGAGGCCTTCCCCTGAGAAGAGCATCAGAAGAGCCCTGCTGGGTCAGACAAGGGAGGGTCCTTCTAGTCCAGCATCCCATCTCACAGAGGCACCAACCGGTTTGTCTGGAGGGCATAGAAGAAGACCCTGCCCTTCTCTCTGAATCAGACTCAGAGCGGCTTACAATCTCCTATATCTCTTCCGCCCACAGCAGACACCCTGTGAGGTGGATGGGACTGAGAGAGCTCTGGCAGAAACTGCTCTTTCAAGGACAGCTCTGGGAGAGCTCTGGCTGACCCAAGGCCATTCCAGCAGGTGCAAGTGGAGGAGTGGGGAATCAGACCCGGTTCTCCCAGATAAGAGAGCTCTGGCTGACCCAAGGCCATTTCAGCAGCTGCAAGTGGAGGAGTGGGGAATCAAACCCGGCTCTCCCAGATTCCATGCACTTCACCACTACACCAAAGCGGCTCTCCCAAGGCCTTCCCCTGAAGTTGCCTCCTGGTTCTGGGCTTCCCCTCAGTTCCCCTGGCTAGTAGCCGCTGGCGGACTTATCCTGCAGGAGGCAGAGAGAGGTCTTTCCCATCTGCCTGGGGATTGAACCTGGGACTTTCTGCCTGCCAAGCAGAAGCTCCGCCACTGAGAGACCCCTCCACACAGCCCCACCCTTTGCGTGTCCAGGAGAACGCATAAATTGCCCTCCCAGACTTGGGTTGCCAGTCTCCAGGTGGCAACTGGAGATCTCCAGGGCTGGCCCTGCCGCTAAGCAACTAGGCCACTGCGGAGGGCGCTGACCTTCTGAGGGCACCAAATTGGGTGACTGGGGGGGGGGCACCAGAAGTTAACCTTGCCTAGGGTGCCAGACAGTCTAGGTCACAAAGATCAATTTGGAGGTGGGGGGGGATGGATGCTTCAGAGGCTGGACTCTACAGCAGGGGTGGCCAACGGTAGCACTCCAGACGCTTTTTGCCTACAACTTCCATCAGCCCCAGCCAGCATGGCCAATGACTGGGGCTGATGGGAGTTGTAGGCAAAAAAACATCTGGAGAGCTACCGTTGGCCACCCCTGGTCTACAGCACTGTACCCCACTGAGCTCCCACCCCTCCCCAGAGTCCACCCCCAAATCTCCAGGTGGTTCCCAACCTGGAGCTGGCAACCCCCTGCCCCAGCGCTTCCTTGCCCCCACCTCCCGCCCCAAAGAACTGTCCGGTGGTGGGGAAGGTCACGCTTATCCCCGGAAGCTGCTTCTGCGCTGCGGGGGCTCCACCTTCAGAGTTTGCGCAGGACCCCTAGGGAGGAAAGCGCCTCTGAGGGCGAGCAGAGTGCCTTTGCCCCTGCGGTCATCCCCCTCTCCCCGGCCAGCCGGGGGGCACATTTGGCGCGCCGGTTTGTCAGCCCCCGGGGAGCGGGAGAGGGCGAGACGCCCGGCCTGCCCCACGAGCCAAGCAGCGAGCCCCCGGCGCCTCCTTCGCACCCTGCACCTCTGCGCGCCGCTCTCCTCCCGGGGGACCCAGCTCGTGCCTCCGATCCCGCCGCGCCCCGGCCTCGGCTCCTCTCCTTCCCCTCCCCTCCCCTCCCCTCCCCGCGGAGGATACCTACTGCAGTGGGCGAAGCCGAGCACCTGCCCCATGGTGGCCCCCGGCGGCCGCTGCCAGGGCCATGCTCGGTGGTGCGCTCATGGCCCCATCGCGCCCGGCCGCTGCGGCAAGGCAAGGCAAGGCAAGCAGGAGAGGAGAGAAGAGGGGCGCGGAGAGGAGAAAGGCGAAGAGAAGAGAGGAGAGGAAAGCAGAGGAGAAAGGCGAGGAGAGGCGCGGAGAGGAGACAGGCGAAGAGGAGAGGCGAGGCCGGCCCGAGCAGGCAGGCAGGCAGACAAAGCCAGCGGCGCGCGAGGATGCTGCTGCTGCTGCTGCTGCAGACAAAGGCGGGCAGGCGGCAGGGGAGGCCGCGGGTCTCTGTGGCCTTCGCCGGGGATGCAGCCGCGGCAGGAGAGGAGGGAGGCGCGCCCAGGCAGGCCGGGTGGGGTGGCCAGGCGAGGGGCAGCCGGCCACGCTCGCGCCCACGGGAGGCCCTCCGCCTTCCCGCGCCACCCACGCCCTGCTCCTGCGGGGAGCGCCGGCACCTGCGCTCAGGCGCGGCAACGCGCCGGCCCCCGGGAATCATAGACTCCTAGAATCATAGAGTTGGAAGGGACCGCCAGGGTCATCTAGTCCAACCCCCTGCACAGTGCAGGAAACTCACAAACCCCTCCCCCTAGATGCACAGGATCTTCATCGCTGTCAGGTGGCCATCCAGCCTCTGTTGAAAAACCTCGAAGGAAGGAGAGCCCACCACCTCCTGAAGAATCCTAAAGTTGGAAGAGACCTCCAGGGTCATCTAGTCCAACCCCCTGCACAATGCAGGAACCTCACAAGTACCTCCCCCTAAATTTTCAGGATCTTCATTGCTGTCAGATGGCCATCCAGCCTCTGCTTAAAAACCTCCAAGGAAGGAGAGCCCACCACCTCCCAAGGAGGAAGCCTGTTCCACTGAGGGAGGGGTGGGGAACTGTCGCTCTCCAGATGTTTTTTGCCTACAACTCCCATCAGCCCCAGCCATTGGCCATGCTAGCTGGGGCTGATGGGAGTTGTAGGCAAAAAACATCTGGAGAGCTACCACTGGCCACCCCTGCCTATATGACAACCATTCAAGTACTTGAAGATGGTGATCCTATCACCTCTCAGCTGCCTCCTCTCCAGGCTAAACATCCCCATCTCCTTCAACCTTTCCTCATAAGACTTGGTCTCCAGACCCCTCGCCATCTTCGTTGCCCTCCTCTGGACCCATTCCAGCTTGTCTATATTCTTTTTAAAATGTAGTGCCCAAAACTGAACACAAGACTCCAGGTGAGGTCTTACCAGAGCAGAGTAAAATGATACCATCACATCATGTGATCTGGACACTATACTTCTGTTGATACAGCCCAAAATTGCATTGGCCTTTTTAGCCACCGCATCACACCGTTGACTCATGTTCAGCATATGGTCCACTAAGACCCCTAGATCCTTTTCGCACAGACTACTGCTAAGGCAAGTCTCCCCCATCCTGTAACCACGCATGGGATTTTTCCTACCTAAATGCAGAACTCTACATTTATCCCTGTTAAAATTCATTCTGTTGGTTTTAGCCCAGTTTCCCAGCCTGTCAAGGTCATCCTGTATCCTGTTTCTGTCTTCTTCTGTGTTTGCAACCCCTCCCAATTTAGTATCACCTGCAAATTTAATAAGCGTTCCCTCTATTCCTTCATCCAAATGCGACTTCCTCCACCCACCCCTGGAGGGTCAGCAGGCCAGATGCTGGGATTGTGCAGCGGGACGACGGCAGGGGGGCTCAGGGCGTGGGTGGCCCCCACAGCGTTTGTGCAGGTGGGGATGAGGATGGCGCCCCTCCTCCTGCTGGACCGGGTGGCCTCTTGCAGCTGCCCCCAGCAATGGCCACAGCAGGGGCCCTAGGGGGCAGGACCGGATCGACACATTTTTTTGAGGGAGGGCAAAATTAAAAAAATGAATCCCCCTTGTGGGCCATTCTATCTTATGGTCCCGTAGAATACAATGGACTCCATACCCAATTTGGTGCCCCTTTCCCGTTGGAGCGCGGGGCAAGTACCCCCCTCTGCCCCACCATCTAGGTTCGGCCCTGCTAGGGGAGGGACATGGACAGATGGCACAGGCCTCCTTGGTAGGGTTGCCAATCCCCAGGTGGGGGAGGGGATCCCCAGTTTGGAGGCCCTCCCCCTGCTTCAGCATCATCAGAAAGCGCGGGGGGGGGGATGTCTGCTGGGTACTCCATTATTCCCTATAGAGACCGATTCCCAGAGGGTATAATGAAGAATTGATCTGCGGGTATCTGGGGGTATCTCTGTTGGGGGGGGCTGTGTTGAGGTAGAGGCACCAAATTTGTAGCATAGCATCCGATACCTCTCCTCAAAGACCCTCCATGTTTCAAAAAGATTGGACAAGGGGGTCCAATTCTACAAGCCCCCAAATAAGGTGCCCCCTTCATTATTTCCAATGGAGGAAAGGCACGCAGTTCCTTTAAACGTGATGAAGATGAAGAAGAAGATATTGGATTTATATCCTGCCCTCCACTCCGAAGAGTCTCAGAGCGGCTCACAATCTCCTTTCCCTTCCTCCCCCACAACAGACACCCTGTGAGGTGGGTGGGGCTGAGAGAGCTCTCCCAGCAGCTGCCCTTTCAAGGACAACCTCTGCCAGAGCTCTGGCTGACCCAAGGCCATCCCAGCAGGTGCAAGTGGAGGAGTGGGGAATCAAACCTGGTTCTCCCAGATAAGAGTCTGCACACTTAACCACTACACCAAACTGGCTCTCCAAAGGACTAGTCCTTTGGGTGAGGGAGAAGAAATCCCCTGACTCAAAGAGCCATCTCATCCCAACACTCTTTCTTGGCAGAGCACAGACTGAGGCCGGGCAAAATGCCCCCACCCACATCACTCCCCCCATCCCTCCCCCACCCACTCCCGCCCTCACCCTGATCTGTTTCTCTCCTGGGGCACCGGCAAACAAAGGCCATAAATGCAGCATTTGAGCCTCCCCACCCCAAAGCGATGCCAGTTCCCATCATTTCTAAAAGAAGAGGTGCCGGGGCTTGAGAATGGGCTATCTCCCAAAGACTGGGGCTGTGGATGCGAGATAGGGTTGCCAATCCCCAGGTGAGATAGTCAAATAGGAACCAGCAGTGTCTAGATTGGTAAAACAAGAAAAAACACCGCTTAACTATATGTTGCAATATAAGTGCACAAACACGCTTTGCTAAATGAACAAAGCAGGAGTCAAGTTGCACCTTGGGAGGGGAGGGACGGTGGCTCAGTGGTAGAGCATCTGCTCGGTAAGCAAAAGGTCCCAGGTTCAATCCCTGGCATCTCCAACTAAAAGGGTCCAGGCAAAATAGGTATGAAAAACCTTAGCTTGAGACCCTGGAGAGCCGCTGCCAGTCTGAGTAGACAATACTGACTTTGATGGACCGAGAGTCTGATTTGGTATAAGGCAGCTTCATATGTTCATATGTTCACCTTTAAGACCAACCCATTTTTATTTAGAACGTCAGCTTTCATGCGCTCTTAAGCCCACTTCATCAGACGAGGAATCCAGCACAGGGAGCAAAGCCATACAGAGCTGAGCAGAGCCAAACAGAGTTGGTAGGCAGTGGCCCAGAATGCAACATGGTACAGATTTAAGAACCAATGACAGTGAAGTCAAATTATCTGGTAGGCAGGGGTTGAGAATGTAAAATGGTACAATGGCAGAATAGTAAAATTAACAAATGGAGCAAACCTTTGATCTGAGTAGCATGAGCATGCGAAAGAAACAAAACAGCAATATGCAGTAAAATTAACAAATGGAGCAAACCCTTGATATGAGTAGCATGAGCTATGTATGGATGGCTCTGCTCAGCTCTGTATGGCTTTGCTCACTACGCTGGATTCCTCGTCTGATGAAGTGGGCTTAAGAGCACACAAAAGCTGACGTTCTCAATAAAAATGGGTTGGTCTTAAAGATGTGACTTGACTCCTGCTTTGTTCAACTGCTTCAGACCAACACGGCTGCCCGCTTGGATCTTTGCTAAATATTGTTACAAAATTATTTTGAATGTCTCTTAAAGCAGAACGCAGTCTACAGTTCACATCGAAACCTCGATTGTCGTCAGGTATACAGTCTTTACACCCTTCTGTCGACAGACGCAGATCAACCTGGTTACTCCTTTTTGTGAATGCAGTCAGTAATTCAACAAGTGCAGCGGCTACACGAGTCCTAGGTTTAATCCCCGTTTCATTTACGCTTCCACTGGCCGCTATTCTCTTACAATCCGGAACCTAACGTATGAAATATAACAAAAGAAATATAGACAGTACAAGACTTCATAGAAATACATTCATAGAATCATCAGTTACTTTTTTCCCTCAAAAGCAAACAGACATTCAGAAGTTTACCCCGTGCTAAGGCAACAGCTCACATAGCTTAATCACCTCATTAGTATGCAGAAAAACACAGTCCTCATTAGTATGAGGAAAAAAGTAACTGATGATTCCGTGAATGTATTTCTATGAAGCCTTATTTGTATATGTTAAGCTCCAGATTGTAAGAGAATAGCAGCCAGTGGAAGTGTAAATCAAGGTTTCGATGTGAACTGTAGACTGTGTTCTGCTTTAAGAGACATTCGAAATAATTTTGTAACAATATTTAGTAAAGAGTGTTTGTGCACTTATATTGCAACATATAGTTAAGTGGTGTTTTTTCTTGTTTTACAATCCCCAGGTGAGGGCAGAGGATCCCCAGGTTTGGAGGCCCCTCCACTCATCATCATCAGAAAGCAAGGGGAGGGGGAGGGAAATGTCTGCTGGACACTCCATTATTTCCTAGGGAGACTGATTCCCACAGGGTATAATGGAAAATTGATCTGCAGGTATCTAGGGCTCTGGGGGGCTGTCTTTTGAGGTAGTGGCGCCAAATTTGCAGCATAGCATCCAGTGCCTCTCCCCAAAACACCCTCCAAGTTTCAAAAAGATTGGACCAGGGCGTCCAATTCTATGAGCCCCCAAAGGAGGTTCTCCTATCCTTCATTATTTCCACCGGAGGGAAGGCATTTAAAAGGTGCACAGTTCCTTTCAATGTGATGGCCAGAACTCCCTTTGGAGTTCAATTCTGCTTGCCACAACCTTGCTGCTGGCTCCACCCCCAGTGTCTCCTGGCTCCACCTCCAAAGTCTCCAGATATTTCTTAAATTGGACTTGGCAACCCTAATAAGAGACGGTAAGCTCTGCACATGCTCAGAGGTTGCTGCCCACAAGCTCCTGGCAGTCTCAGGCGCAGACCAGACTGCTTCTACCTTTGCTGAGTGTGTGAAGGGGAGGCTGGAGGGGGAGGCAAGGAGCAAAGAGCCCCCACCCTGCAGGAGGGAATTCAGATTGCCACAAACCTGTTAATGGTTCACAAAGGCCTGGGAGAACCCCTCCCCCCAAAACGGGCGCTTCCCCCACCACCTCGGGCTGCAGAGCCTTGCAAAGGCCTCCCCCTTGCCCCCTCCGGTCTGTTCCCTGGGGGTGGGGCAGAGGGCAGAAGCCTCTCCTCCTCCTTTCTCTTCCACCCTGGCCAGTACTGCCCCCTTCTTCTGCTGGTCTTTCCAAGTGAGAGCTGCGCAGGAAGAAAAGGTAAGAGCTGTGACTTTCCAGGGAAAGAGATTTCCTTTATCTCCAGGGCTGGATTAACAATGAGGCCAAGTAGGCACTTGCCTAAGGGCCCCACGCCTTTAGGGCTCCGGCCACCCCACCCTCCCATTTCCCCCTGCTTGTAGCCCTCCCACCCTGCCTGTGCTGGCATCATCATCAAGTTTGCCTCTCCCCCGCAGCTTTTTCAAAGGGGCTTTGGAGAGGGTGCCTGTAGGCTGCAGTGGGGGCCGTGGGTGGCGGGGCGGACGTTCTGACTCTGAGATAATTTGCAGGGGCCCCCGAGATTTTGACTTCCTAGGGGCCTCCACAGGGTATAATCCGGCCCTGTTTATTTCCCCTCCTGATTACTGAGGATCCTGTATCCTTTTCTTGCAAACGATGCCTTGGTTGTCTTCACCACGGCGATTATCATTCACTCCGGCATTACAGGTGGGTCAGAGGGCAGATGCAGTTGTGGGATTCAAACCCAAGGGTACCTTGCCATACGAAGCAGAGGTCCATCAGTAGCTCAGCCACAGCGTATTGTTGGAACTCTCTGTCTGGGGCAAGTGATGCTCTGTATTCTTGGTGCTTGGGAGGGGCACAGTGGGAGGGCTTCTCGTGTCCTGGCCCCACTGGTGGACCTCTTGATGGGCCCTGGGTTTGGGCCACTTTGTGACACTGAGTGTTGGACTGGATGGGCCATTGGCCTGATCCAACATGGCTTCTCTTATGTCCTAATGTCTGGGGCAGTGATGCTCTTTATTCTTGGTGTTTGGGGGGGGGCACAGTGGGAGGGCTTCTAATGTCCCAGCCCCACTGATGGACCTCCTGATGGCACCTGTTTTTTGCCACTGTGTGATGGAGTGTTGGCCTGGATGGGCCATTGGCCTGATCCAACATGGCTTCTCTTATGTATAGCCACTACAGTGTGCTGGATCTCTGGAGCATCTTCGCTCCTTGTTTCTTTTTTATTTAATTATTGCAAACAAGGCACCAGTTTAAGAACCTCAGAAGAGCCCTGCTGGGCCAGTCCAGTGGGCCATCAGGTCCAGCCTCCTGTCTCACACAGGGGCCAGCCAGTTCCTCTGAAGGGCCCACAACAGGGCAGAGAGGCTGAGGCCTTCCTCCGAGGTTGCCTCCTAGCTCTGGGATTCAGAGGCTTTGTGCGTCTGAACGTAGAGGTTCCCCTCAGCCACCAGGACTAGTAGCCTTTGATAGGCTGATCCTCCATGAATCTATCTAACTCAGGGGTGGGGAACAGTGGCTCTCCAGGTGTTTTTTTGCCTACAACTCCCATGCTGGATGGGGCTGATGGGAGTTGTAGGCAAAAAACACCTGGAGAGCCACTGTTCCCCACCCCTGATCTAACCCTTCGAAAGCTGGCCATCACTACATCCTCCAGCAGCAAATTCCATGCTTTAAACTCTCTGAGTAAAGGAGGATTCCTTTTGTCCATCCTAAATCTGCTGCTCCATTGGATGCCCCCGAGTTCCAGTATTTGAGGACAGGGAGAACGAGTTCTCTTTCTCCACTCTCTACACTAGCCATAGTTTTACAAACCTCATTCATGTGCCCCCCCACCCCCGGCCCTGCCTTCATTTTCTCTTTTCTAAACAGAAAAATTCTTGACTCTTTTGCCTTTCCTCCTAGGGAAGGTACTCCAACCCCTGAAGCATCTTGGTTGCCCTCCTGTGGACTTTTCCCCAACTCTGACATAGGTCGGTCCAGGGCTGGATTAACAATTAGGCCTAGTAGGTACTGACCTATGGGCCCCCATGCCTTTAGGGGCCCTGGGCCGGCTCCCCCTCATTTGCCCCCCTTTTTGCAACCCTCCCAGCGTGCATACACAGCAGTAACTGAGCTGTTCTTTGCCTGCCTTGCCTGGTAACGGCTGCTGCTGGCGTTGTCACCAAGTTTGCCTCTCTCTGCCTCTCCCCCGCAGCTTTGTCCAAGGGGCTTTGGAGAGGGTGCCTCCATGCTGCAGCACGGGCTGTGGGTGATAGGGTGGGCGCTGAGATAATTTGCAAGGGGGCCCCCATGATTTGGACTGCCTAGGGGCCTCCACAGGGTTTAATCCGGCACTGGGTCAGTCTTTGTGGCTGAAACGATTGGGGCTACAGCTAGGCTTGCCAGTCCCCAGGTCCCAGTGGGGGTTCTCCAGCTTTCAAAGGCTCCTTCCCGCCCCAAGTCAGCTGGCCAGCGGGGAGGGGGGGAGGAAGCCCCGCCCCCACGTGCCTTTCCCCCTCCGGAGGCTCCAGTCTCCGATTGAAAGGCTTCCTCTTGGGATGGGGTGTCTGTGTTACTTGGAAGAAGTTGGCAGCAACTCGTGAGTAGAGAGGCCAATCCCTCACTTCGGAGTCGCCAGAAACCGGGGGGGGGGAGGGAAATGTCTGCTGGGCACTTCCTTATTCCCCATGTGCAGATCGATTCTCATAGGGAATAATGGGGAATTGATCTGGAGGTATCGGGGGCTATGGGGGGTGCTGTTTTTTGAGGTAGAGGCACCAAATTTTCAGCATAGCATCCAGTGGCTCTTCCCCAAAATACCCTCCAAGTTTCAAAGGATCAGACCAGGGGGTCTAATTCTATGAGCCCCCAAAGAAGGTGCCCCTGTCCTTCATAATTTCCTATGGAAGGAAGGCGTTTAAAAAGGTGTGCGGTCCTTTAAATTGTGATGGCCAGAACTCCCTTGGGAATTCAATGATGCTTGTCACACCCTTGCTCCTGGCTCCGCCCCCAATGCCTCCTGGCTCCGCCCCCAAAGTCCCCAGAGATTTCTTGGATTGGATTTGGCAATCCTAGCTACAGCGGCCTTCACTTCCAACAGCAACAAGTGTGTGCGTGGTGGTGGGGGGGGGGAAGTTTCCCTCTCTTGGAATTTCTTGCTCCCCACCAATGACTAAGAACGCAAGCTTAAGTACACCCAGAGAACAAGCCCCATATGCCGTGTTCCTCTGTAAGCACTGGGTTGCCAACCTCCAGAGGGGGCCTTTAGATCTCCCAGAATTACATCTGATCTCCAAGACTACAGAGATCAGTTTCCTGGGGGAAATGGCTGCTTTGGAGGAGGGACTTCATGGCCCGTCGACCTCCCTCCCTCCCTGCCCCTCCCCACACCCTGACTCTAGGCTCCATCCCCAAACCTGTAGGAATTTCCCAGCCTAGAGGTGGCAACCCTAGATAAATTCAAGGGCCATGGGGGGTGGAGGTTTAGAGCCCCAGCATCCCAAATTGTGCCACACCAACACAGGGGTGGTCAAAGGGGGTTGGTGTTTTATTCCTTTTACTCCCCACCCCCCAACTTAAGGGTATCTGACCTTTAAGGAGGCTGTGCTGTCTTGTAAATAACTGAATAGAATTTAAATGAATGTTTTCCTTTAAGAGCCTGATGAATTCTCTTGTTGAACACCCATCGCATGAAGCTGCCTCACACTTAAGCAGCCTTCTGGTCTATTGGGGTCAGTCTTGTCTACTCGGACTGCTGGGTCACTCTCCAGGGTCTCAGGCAGAAAAGGGACTCCTCCATCCCCTCCTGCCTGGTCCTTTTGAACTGGAGATGCCAGGGATTGAAACTGGGACCTCCTGCATGCCAAGCAGAGGCTCTTCTGCTGAGCTCCAGCCCCACTTCATGGCTCTCCAGGGTCTCAGGCTGAGGTCTTTCCCATCACCTCCTGCCTGGTCCTTTTGAACTAGAGATGCCAGGGATTGAACCTGGGACCTTCTGCATGCCAAGCAGAGGCTCTTCTGCTGAGCTACAGCCCCACTTCATGGCTCTCCAGGGACTCAGGCGGAGGTCTTTCCCATCCCCTCCGGCCTGGTCCTTTTCAACTGGAGATGTCAGGGATTGAAGCTGGGACCTTCTGCATGCCAAGCGGAGGCTCTGTCACTGAGCCGCAGCCTCTCCCCAAACATGAACACACATGAAGCTCCCTTATACTCAGTCAGTTCCCTTGATTATCAAGGTCATTCTTATCTACTCAGACTGGCAGCCAATTTCCAGGGTCTCAGGCAGAGGTCTTTCACGTCACCTCCTGCCTGGTCCATTTTAACTAGAGATGTCTGTGACTGAACCTGAGACGTTCTGCAGGCTGAGCAGAGGCTCTACCATGGAGTCATGGCCCCTTCAGCATATTTAACTAAAGCTGCTCACCTAAATCTGTTCTGCTGCTGCAAACACTTTGCTCCCCTCCATTCAGTTTGGTGTAGTGGAGAGCCAGTTCGGTGTAGTGGTTAAGTGTGCAGACACTTATCTGGGAGAACAGGGTTTGATTCCCCACTCCTCCACTTGCACCTGCTGGAATGGCCTTGGGTCAGCCATAGCTCTCTTCTCTGGGAGAACCGGGTCTGATTCCCCACTCCTCCGCTTGCAGCTGCTGGAATGGCCTTGGGTCAGCCGTAGCTCTCTTCTCTGGGAGAACCGGGTTTGATTCCCCACTCCTCCACTTGCAGCTGCTGGAATGGCCTTGGGTCAGCCATAGCTCTCGCAGAGTTGTCCTTGAAAAGGCAGCTGCTCTTTCAGCCCCACCCACCTCACAGGGTGTCTGTTGTGGGGGGGAGGAGAAGATATAGGAGATTCAGAGAGAAGGGCAGGGTATAAATCTGCAGTCTGCTTCTTCTTCTTCATTATCTGTGGGTTGATTATCACGTGGTTGTCTTGAAGGGAGACCCAGAGACTGGTGTGGAAAGAGCCCCTGAAAGAGCCTTAAATGGTTTAGGAGGCAGAAAGGGGTACCCCTTTCTATAGACCCCTGTCATGCAACTTGCCCACAAAGTATGACCTTCACCACCGGATGGTGTGGAGGCCTCTGGACTTAGACTTAGGAGTATCCTGGCCAGATAGGGTTGCCAGCTCCAAACTGGAAAATTCCTGGAGATTTGGGGGGTGGAGGCTGAGGAGGGCGGGGTTTGGGAAAGGGGAGACTTGGGGGGGGGGGGATAATGCCACAGAGTCCCAACTTTCAAAGCCGCCGTTTTCTCCAGGTGAACTGATCTGTCGTCACCTGGAGATCAGTTGTAAAATGGGAGATCTCCAGCCACCAATCAGGGGTTGGCAAACTGAACATGTGGTATCCAGGCAGAGCTTTTTTTGTAGCAAAAGCCCAGCAGGAACTTATTTGCATATTAGGCCACACCCCCTGATGCCAAGCCAGCCGGAACTGCGTTCCTGGGCCTTCCTGCTCCAAAAAAGCCCTGTAATCCAGGCAAGGGTGAACCCCAGCACCTCTTTGGAGCCCAGCAGAGGGGAGAGAAGGAAGGGTGCATTGATCCAGTCTTAGCAAATACCTGAGGAATGTCTCCGACTGGTGCCAGTTCTTCCTGATGGTAGAGAATTTGCAGTGAGGCCTCTAGATAGCTTGGAGAGCCAGATGAAGCCGGATTCATGAACAGCTTCGTTGCCCACATTGTGTCCCAAATAGGCCCAGTCGTCCCCCCACCCCAGGCAAAAAAGGCCCCAGCAGGTATGGAGACCCAGCCAGCTCTGGGATGAGGAAAACCTGGAGCTTTGTGGGGGGGGGGGTGGAGCCCAAGGAGGGCAGAGTTTACGCATGGGAGAGACCTCCATGGAGTAGAATGCTCAGGGCTTTTCTTGCAGAAAGAGCTCAGCAGGAACTCATTTGTATATTAGACCACACCCCATTGACATCACCATTATTTCACATAGGGCTTTTTTGTAGAGAAAGCTAGCATGAACTCATTTGCATATAAGGCAACACCCCTTGATAGCGACATTGTCACACACAGAGGGTTTTTTAAAAGAAAAAAGCCCAGCAGGAACTCATTTGCATATTAGGCCACACCCCATTGATGTCACCATTGTCTCACACAGGGCTTTTCTGTAGAAAAATCCCAGCAGGAACTCATTTGCATATTCGGGCACACCACTTGACATCACTATTTTCTCACACAGGGTTTTTCTGTAGGAAAAAAAACCAGCAGGAACACATTTGCATATTAGGCCACACCCCTTTGACACCACCATTGTCTCACTCAGGGCTTTTCTTTAGAAAACCCCCCAGCAGGAACTCATTTGCATATTATGCCACACCCCCTTGATGTCACCATTGTCTCACACAGGGCTTTTCTGTAGAGAAAGGCCAGTAGGAACTCATTTGCATATTAGGCCACACCTTCTGATGCCAAGCCAGCTGGAACTACATTCCTGCATGTTCCTGCTAAAAAAAAAAAAAGCCCTGATAATGGTACAACCCCGCCCCCCCTCCGAAGCAGCTGTTTTCTCCAGGGAAATGGGATCTCTGTTGTCTGGAGATTGGCAACCCTGCTACAGAATGATGAACTCTGACCCAGAGGCCTGCATGGATCTACACAGCTTTGAGAGGCATTATTGCTTCTTGAGAGATTTGGGGCCAAGATGGGCCAAGGTGCCGGATCTGGGGCAAGGGTGAAGGAGGCAAGGACCCCGGTGTTTTCTCAAGCATTTGTTTCATCACCTCGGAGCTGGAAAGGGGGGGGTGTTAACCAAACATCACCAGGGGATTCCTTCCCCTCCCCTGCATTTGGCGCACCCTCCCCTTCAGAGGATATGACAAAAGACACCATTTCACAACACGAAACTGGATGGAGGGGTGGCGGAGGGAAGAATGGAATACAGGGGAGGGGGAATAGAACAAAGTAGGAGTTCTAACACCTTTAAGACCAACAGCAAAAAAAGGGGGACAGGCATAAGAACACAAAGAGTTGCTGGTCCAGGAACTCCACTCTGCACATGCCCAGGGGCAGAGGTTAACTTCCCAATTCTGGAGGGCTGCTGGGGCTTGAGAGTCAGAGCATTTCCCTTTACATTCCCAAGTATGGGCAAGTGGGTGAGAGTAGAAGGCACTCTACATGTGCTCAGAGGCACTGTGTCATCCATAGGAATGGGCATGAACCGGTTCATAAACAAAAGTTCGTGATGAATTTTGGCCCGTTTGTGATTCACGAACTGAAGTTTGTGGCAGCTCACCTGGCACAAACTTTCCAGGAATGTCCAAGCAGTTCATGGTGGTTCATGAAAGGATACATTTCCAGACAGACCATCTCTGCTCAATCAAAATGTCTACCAAACTTCAAAGCAAGAGTGAGTGGGACAGATCCCCTGCAAACCAGAGACATCAACGTTTAAGGGAACCTCCCCTGGGTGCCCCTGTACCCGCCTTCCAAGTTGTCACTTTGAAGTTCTGCAAACATTTTGATTGAGTGGAGACAACCTCTCTTGAAATGTCTCTGCTCACAAACGGGCACTGGCACGAACCTCCATGAACAACTTGAAAAGTCATGGAAAATTCGTGCTGGTTTACCGGCCATAGGCTTGACTTGGCGAACCACGCACTGGCCAAAATTTTGTCACGGACTTTATTTATTTAATTTAGTATATCTCAATTCTGCCTATTCCTTGTAGGGCTGAGGGCGGAGTACAATGTATCATAGAACAATTAAATACAATTAAAACAGTTGTAGGTGGGTGGGGGTGGGCTCCCTCTGGGAATCCTACCCCCCAGGGAAAGTGCATGCGCAATACATAGCCTCTCCTCTCCCGGTGTAGTGAACGCCGCGTGGTCACTGTTTGGCTATGCCTGGCAGATGGTCACTGCAATGGCCTCTCCTGCATTACTGCATCCGTAGCAACACCTTCTCGCTGGTCCCCCCCGTTTTCACAGAGTTTGCTACGTCATGGTGCGACCGAATTGTCCGGCGGTATAACCGGATGGGCAGGCTGGGCCCACCAACTTCGCCAGCCTAAGAGAAGGAAAACTCTAACATCAAACCCGGGCAGATAGAGCTCGTTAATGTAACACCTACCACCTGGAGGACTCACTGCCGGCGTCCCGGCTTACTGGGCCATGGCAGATGACCCCCAGGTGAAAGGGTGGAGCCAGTACCGCGCACACTGCGCTTCACCTAAAAAATTCCTCTGCGCAGGCCTGAAGGGCATATCCACACACACAACCCACAACGCATCAAGTCCTGCAGCGATAGGCAAGGGGCGAAACGGCAGGTGGAAGGTGCCACTGGAAGCCGCAGTCCCGATCCTGCATGTAGGCGGTTCAGGATATTGGTCGCCTGATGCTAACCCGGAGACGAAAGCATCTTTCGGCAGCACCCTGAACGACCAAGCAGCCTTATCTAGGGACAGCACTGCTTGCTCCACACGGAGAGGGGCCTAGAAAAGGTGGCCTAAACAAAGCTCGTCTCCCCCACCCCAGTTGGCTAGCCGCGGTCAACGGGCATCCTTACTTGCGGTCGAAAAATAACAACAAAGAAAAGGCATGCACCTGCCTCACAAAGTGTGCAAAGACTAAAGCTTGCGTGTTGGAACATCAGAACCATGCTTGACACAGTAGACAGTGGTCGCCCTGAACGACGCTCTGCTCTAGTTGCCCACGAACTTCTCAGGTTGAATATCGACATAGCAGCTCTCAGTGAGGTCCGTTTCCCTGAGGAAGGTAGTCTTCAAGAACACGGTGCTGGCTATACCCTCTACTGGTCAGGTAAGTCAAAGGCTGAGAGCCGCCTTTCTGGCGTTGGCTTCATGGTCAGGAACTCCATTGCCTCCAAACTCGAAAACCTGCCAACAGGTCACTCAGATCGCATCATGTCTATGCGCCTCCCACTTCAAAACAAGCAGCATGCAACACTCTTCAGTGTGTATGCCCCAACCCTTCAAGCAGATCCTGCAGAAAAGAACAAGTTCTATGCTGATCTACGCAACCTCGTACGGAAGACCCCTACAGAGGACAAGGTGATCATCCTTGGCGACTTCAATGCCAGAGTAGGTAAAGACTCGGAAGCCTGGAAAGGAGTACTTGGCAAACACGGCATTGGCAACTGCAATGACAACGGGCGCCTCCTGCTAGAATTCTGCATGGAGCACCAGCTCACCATCACCAACACTATCTTCCAGCAGAAGAACAGTCTAAAGACAACCTGGATGCACCCACGGTCCAAGCATTGGCACCTTATCGACTACATTCTGGTGCGCCAGAGAGACCTTCGAGATGTCTTACACACCCGAGTAATGCCCAGCGCAGAATGTCATACGGATCATCGTCTTGTACGCTGCAATCTCCGTCTTCACTTTAAACCCACACCCAGGAGAGGAGGTATCCCTCGGAGGAAGTTTCAGGTTGGCAGCCTCCAGTCAGCCGAAGTTAAAGCTGCCTTCCAGGCAAAACTCCAGTCAAGAATTGAGGACCTCAGTTGCCCCACAGACCCTTCTCCAGAAGCACTCTGGGAACACCTAAAAACTACCGTCCTGCAGATCTCTGAAGAAGTCCTCGGGTTCTCCACAAGGAAGAACAAGGACTGGTTTGATGAGAACAATCAAGAGATCCAAGAATTATTGGCAAAAAAGAGATCTGCCTACCAAGCACATCTTGCTCAGCCCTCCTGTCCCGGGAAAAAAGCAACCTTTCGCGCTGCATGTAGCAACCTCCAGCGCAAGCTTCGAGACATTCAGAACGAGTGGTGGACCAAGCTTGCAGAGAGAACCCAGCTGTGTGCAGACACTGGTGATTTAAGAGGGTTCTACGAAGCCCTGAAGGCAGTATATGGTCCATCATATCAGGCTCAGAGTCCCTTGCATAGTGCAGACGGCCAAGTGCTCCTCACAGACAAGGCATCCATACTGAACCGGTGGTCGGAGTATTTTCAGGTTCTCTTCAGTGCCAACCGCGTAGTTCAAGATTCAGCAATCCACCTCACCCCACTTCAACCGGTGAAAACAGAGTTGGATGAGATCCCCACCCTAGAAGAGACTGTTAAAGCCATCAAGCAACTGAAAAGTGGCAAGGCAGCAGGAGTTGATGGAATTCCACCAGAGATCTGGAAGCATGGGGGCACAGTATTACATAGCTCACTTCACAAAGTACTTGTCACCTGCTGGGAACAAGGCAAATTACCACAGGACTTTCGCGATGCAATCATCATCACCCTATACAAGAACAAAGGGGAAAAGTCAGACTGCTCCAACTACCGGGGGATAACCCTGCTCTCCATCGCAGGCAAAATCCTTGCCAGAATACTCCTGAACAGACTGGTGCCCACCATTGCAGAAGAACTCCTCCCAGAGAGCCAGTGCGGCTTCAGAGCTAACAGGAGCACCACCGACATGGTATTTGTTCTCAGGCAGCTCCAAGAGAAATGCAGGGAACAGAACAAGGGTCTGTATGTGACTTTTGTCGACCTTACCAAAGCTTTCGATACCGTTAGCAGGAAAGGCCTGTGGCAAATCTTGGAACGTTTAGGATGTCCCCCAAGGTTCCTCAGCATGATCATCCAGCTACACGAAGACCAGCGAGGCCAAGTCAGACACTGCAACGACCTCTCGGAGCCCTTCCCAATAGGCACAGGTGTAAAGCAAGGCTGCGTTCTCGCGCCAACTCTCTTTACGATCTTCTTTAGCATGATGCTTCAAAGAGCCGCAGTAGATCTAGATGAGGACGATGGTGTCTACATCCGCTATCGCACCGATGGCAGCCTGTTCAACCTGAGGCGACTAAAGGCCCACTCCAAGACAATGGAAAAACTCATCCGAGAGCTACTGTTTGCTGATGATGCTGCACTCGTCTCCCACTCGGTATCAGCTCTGCAGCATATGACGTCCTGCTTTGCAGAGGCTGCCAAGCTATTCGGCCTAGAAGTTAGTCTGAAGAAGACAGAAGTTCTCCACCAGCCTGCACCCCAGGAAGATTATCACCCTCCCTGCATCACTGTGGGTGAATCAGTTCTGAAGACAGTCCAGCAGTTCAGCTACCTGGGGTGCATCATCTCCTCAGATGCCAAGATCGACAAGGAGATTGACAACAGGCTGGCAAAGGCAAACCGTGCATTTGGCCGCCTGCACAAAAGAGTGTGGAGCAACAAGCATCTGAAAAAAGGCACAAAGATCAATGTTTACAAAGCGGTTGTGATGACAACCCTCATCTATGGCTCCGAATCGTGGGTTTTATACCGTCATCACCTGCGACTCCTTGAGCGCTTTCATCAGCGCTGCCTTCGCACCATCCTCAACATCCACTGGAGTGACTTTGTGACCAACACTGAAGTCCTCAAGCGGGCCGAGGTTACCAGCATCGAGGCACTGCTGTTGAAGACGCAGCTGCGCTGGGCAGGGCATATTTCTAGGATGGAAAACCACCGCCTTCCCAAGATTGCCCTGTATGGCGAACTCTCCACCGGCCATCGAAATAGAGGGGCACCAAAGAAGAGGTACAAGGACTCCTTGAAGAAATCCCTTAGCACCTGTCACATCAACCATCACCAGTGGTCTGACCTAGCCTCAGATCGCAAAGCATGGAGGCACACCATCCACCAGGCTGTCTCTTCCTTTGAGAACACACGCATAGCTGGTCTTGAGGACAAAAGGAGATTGAGGAAGAATCGCACTGCTACAGGACCAACCCTAAATCAGACTTTTCCCTGCAGCCGCTGTGGCCGGACCTGCCTGTCCCACATTGGTCTTGTCAGCCACCAGCGAGCCTGCAGCAAACGTGGACTATTGCACCCTTCTTAAATCTTCGTTCGCGAAGCCAAGCCGAGAGAGAGGCAAAAAACAGCTGGAGGGCTACTGTTGGCCACCCCTGATTGCCCAGCCAGGCCATCTCACATCATGATAAGATGTTATCCCATAGAGATTGCAGACATTATTCCATTTTATAGCACAGGTGACCACGCCGACAGGGGAGGCCAACCAGATCAAGAAAAGACACCTGCAGCCTCAACTAAAAGCCTGGCGGAACAGCTCCGTTATACAGGCCCTACAGAAGGCTAATAAACCAGGTAGGCCCCCAATCTCTGTAGGGAGCTGATTCCACCGGGTTGGGGCCAGGACTGAAAAAGCCCCGGCCCTAGTTGAGGCAAGACGCCATCTCTTGGGCCAGAGACGGCCAACAGATGTTGGGAGGCCAAACGTAACAACCTCCCGGGCATATTTGGGAGGAGACAGTCCCACAAGTGTGTCGATGAACTTTAGTTCATCAGCCAGTTTGTGCCCATCCCTAGTTGGCGACCCTTGCTTGGTAGCAAATCGGTTACTAGTGTGATTGCCGTAGTATTGGGGTCACAGGCTCCCCACAGCTAGTCCTGAGCCGCAGTCATGAACCTATGAAGCTGCCTTATACTGAATCAGACCTTTGGTCCATCAAAGTCAGTCTTGTCTTCTCAGACTGGTAGCGGCTCTCCAGGGTCTCAAGCGGAGGTTTTTCACACCTCTTTGCCTGGACCCTTTTGAGTTGGAGATGCTGGGGATTGAACCTGGGACCTTCTGCTTCCCAAGCAGATGCTCTTCCACTGAGCCACAGCCCCATTCATGGCTCTCCAGGGTCTGCAGCTGAGGTTCTTCACGCCTATTTGCCTGGACCCTTTTTAGTTGGAGATGCCGGGGATTGAACCTGGGACCTTCCCAAGCAGATGCTCTACCACTGAGCCACCGTCCCTCCCCAAGTCCAGCTGCAGTGTTCTGTTTTCCTCCCCTACAGCTCCGGGAGAAAGGCCTGCAAGATGGGGAAGGCCGAAGCCGCCGTTGCCTGCCAGGTGCCCAGTGAGCGTCTGCCTCTGCTCTCTCAGCCCGCTCCCAGCAGCGCCGCCTACCTGAGCCAGGAGGAGGTGGTGCAGCAGGCGAGGGCGGCCCCCTGGCAAGGGCTACGGACTGCCCTGCTATGCCTCGTGGCAGCCCTCTTTGTCTGCATGCTGGCCACGGCCCTGGCGCTCCTGCTCACGATGCACCGGCCAGCCCCGCTTCTGAGCTGGTGGCAGAAAACATCCTTCTACCGCCTGCCACCCGCCTCCTTCCCCGACTCCGACGGCGACGGGCATGGAGACCTTGAAGGTGAGGGAGGGAGGGGAGGGTGGGTGGATGCGTGCCCCCTAGCAGTGGCCCGGAGGCTGCAGGGTGTGCAGTGGAAGACAGGCAAACCATCCCTGATCAGAACTGGTCAGCGTGCAAAGGCCGGGACCTGGTATGCTTCATAGACGCCGAACGCTGCTCCAGAGAGTGGAAAGTCATTTGAAGGCCAGAGGGAGAGACAAAGAGAAAGATCTTTCCCCTTCATCCCTCTGTTTCCTCAAGTGAAATACCTACCCAGTCTGTTAGCCAAAGGCAGCCATGGTGTGACTTGTCTTTTATTTCTGTTAATTTATATTCCGCCCTTTCCATAAGGGTTCAGGGTGGATTCCACCATGTCAAGCAGTTAAAACCAACAATACATCAATAAATAAGGAAAGGAAAGGTCCCCTGTGCAAGCACCAGTCGTTTCCGACTCTGGGGTGACGTTGCTTTCACAACGTTTTCACGGCAGACTTTTTACGGGGTGGTTTGCCATTGCCTTCCCCAGTCATCTACACTTCCCCCCCAGCAAGCTGGGGACTCCTTTTACCGACCTCGGAAGGATGGCTGAGTCAACCTCGAGCCGGCTACCTGATAACCCAGCTTCCGCCGGGGATCGAACTCAGGTCGTGAGCAGAGTTTAGGACTGCAGTACTGCAGCTTTAACACTCTGCGCCACGGGGCTCTTCCAATAAATAAACAGTAAAACGATGAAACAAAACATATTGAAAATTAAAACAGTTGAGCCAATGGCTCAGATTTAACTTAAGCTAAGGCAGCGTGGGTAAGGTAGACACTTAAGTTCACAGCTTAGGTATCCGATTTTCCTCCAGTCCTTCTGTGGTCTCCTTTTTTATAGGCTGCAGCGGAAAGCAGGTTTTAGGGGAAAGGGCTGCTCACTTGTGGCCTCTAATCCAGACCCTGCTCAACAGTGACAGCGTTTGTGCCTTGTTCTCCCCCCCCCCTCCAGGTGTGAGGCATCTCTTGGACCAACTTGTGGAACTCCCCGCCCAAGCGCTTGTGCTGGGCGGTGTCCTCAAGGGAGACGGCGCCAATTTGAGCAGTGTTCTCTCTACCCACGGCTCACTGGAACAACTGCAGCTGCTGGTGGCGGATGGCACAAGCAAGGTACGGAGGCTGGGCTGGCAGGTGATGGAGAGGGTGGCAAGAGTGGGGGGGGGCTGTGTGTGGAGTTACCGACCCATCTCATCGGGTGGTGGGGTTCTCCTGAAATCTCACCCAGTCTCCAGACTTTGAGGAGGTGGCAGCTTCAGAGAGTGGACTCTGTGGTATGCCATAGAGTCTAAGAGAAACTAAAGTCCTAGAGAGATATCACATCTCTTCTGAGCTCTGTTTCTTTCCCCTCTCCAAACTCTGCCTTTCCTGGCAGCATCCAGGAATTTCCCAGAATGGAGGCAAGCCAGGGATCACCTAAATAAGCTGGGGCAGAATCTTGGGGTGGGTGGGGGGACTGTATACCAGAGGTGTGCTGAAGTTTCAGTTTACCTGGAAGTTAGGCCTTTGGGGAGGGGGGCAGCGTTACTTCCACAGTCCAGACATGCAGAAATATGCTGCATTTACTCATCAGAGAGAAGAAGGCACTGTTCAAATGCTTTGAGGCTCTCTATCATGACGTTTTCACGGCACACTTTTTACGGGGTGGTTTGCCCTTGCCTTCCCCAGTCAGCTACACTTTCCCTCCAGCAAGCTGGGGACTCATTTTACCGACCTCAGAAGGATGGAAGGCTGAGTCAGTCTCAAGCTGGCTACCTGAACCCAGCTTCCGCCAGGATCAAACTCAGGTTGTGAGCAGAGAGCTTGGACTGCAGTACTGCAGCTGAGCACTCTGCTCCACGGGGCTCTTATTAAAAGGGAGGAAACCCCTTAGCAAAAAGCCTGGGTGAAGAAGAGAAATGTTTTGGCCTGTCCCTCAATGCAGGTGAGGGCAGTACCAAGCAAGCATCGGGCGGGGGCCAATCCACAGGTGAAGTGCCACCACTGACAAAACTCATTTAGAACAGGTTTGGGGACTGAGCTTTGGGGGCTCAAGCTAAGCACTTTTCTTCCTCCATCACTCAGGGATCCGAATCCTCCTTGAACTCCCAACCTGGGCGGAAGAGCCAGACCTTGCGGCTGAGAGGAACGAGACAGGATCGCAGCTGAAGGTAACGGCCCCTTCTTGCCTCTCTTTCTTCCCCCAACCACTGCTCTTCATTGCTTCTGTTTCCAGAAGCCTTGGCCTTGGGTCAGCCATAGCTCTGGCAGAGGTTGTCCTTGAAAGGGCAGCTGCTGCAAGAGCTCTCTCAGCCCCACCTGCCTCACAGGGTGTCTGTTGTGGCGAAGGAAGATAAAGGAGGTTGTAGGCTGCTCTGAGACTCTGTCCTTGAAAGGCCAGCATCTGGGAGAGCTCTCTAAGCCCCACCTATCTCACAGGGTGTCTGTTATGGCCCCAGAAGGTAGGACCAGAACCAATGGGTTGAAATTAAATCAAAAGAGCTTCCGGCTCAACATTAGGAAGAACCTCCTGACGGTTAGAGCGGTTACTCAGTGGAACAGGCTTCCTCGGGAGGTGGTGGGCTCTCCTTCCTTGGAGGTTTTTCAGCAGAGGCTAGGTGGCCATCTGACAGCAATGACGATCCTGTGAATTTAGGGGGAGGTGTTGGTGAGTTTCCTGCATTGTGCAGGGGTTGGACTAGATGACCCTGGAGGTCCCTTCCAACTCTAGGATTCTAGGATTCTTCAGGAGGTCGAGGGCTCTCCTTCCTTGGAGGTTTTTAAACAGAAGCTAGATGACCATCTGACAGCAATAAGGATCCTGTGAATTTAGGGGGAGGTGTTTGTGAGTTTCCTGCAGTGTGCAGGGGGTTGGACTAGATGACCCTAGAGGTCCCTCCCAGCTCTATGATTCTATGTGGGGGGAGGATAAAGGAGATTGTGAGCCACTCTGAGATTTGGAGTGGAAGGCGGGATATAAACCCAATATCTTATTATTATTATTGTGATTACTACATGGTAATATATAATGAAATAATTATACAACTCATGGCTCGGTTGCTAACAGGCCACGGACCAGGGGTTGGGGACCCCTACTCTAGATGAGTCTGGATTCTGTGGGTCTCACATCCCCTACCTCTTTTCTTCTTCTCCTGCAGGGGGCGCTGCAGTTCTGGCAGGCCCAAGGAGTGAGCGGCTTCCTGGTGGCCAAGGACCCCGCCTGGTGGCTAGATGCAGTGAGTGCACCGAGGCTATTGTACTTTGCCATAAGTTGGAAGCAACTGACAGCACTTAAGGCCATCATTCCCCCTAAGCCGTGGAGTCATATGAGTAAAAATTCTACTTAATGAGCTACTGGCATTAAAGCTATGAGTTACTGCATAAATTAGCTTGCTCTGGGGTCATTGTTCCTGAGCTAAGACAAAAATGTGTGAGTCGCAGGCTGAAAAACTGTGAGCTAGCTCATGCTAACTCAGCTTAAAGGGAACACTTCTTGAGACATACACACAATGGGGAGGATGGGGGTGGGGAGGGGTGGGGAGCAGTGTTCCGTCTAAGCTGAGTTAGCGTGAGCTGGCTCACAGTTTTTTAGCCTCCGGCTCACACATTTTTGTCTTAGGTCAGGAAAAGTTTTTTAGCCTCCGGCTCACACATTTTTGTCTTAGCTCAGGAAAAATGGACCCAGAACACACTCATTGATTCAGTAGATCACGAAGTGGAATTTTTGCTCACAAGACGCCACAGCTTAGAGGGAACATAAGTGGGGAGTATCCAAAACTACACTGCAGTTTCTCAAATGGGGCAACTTCGGCGTGGTGAGGGGGGGGGCAGCCATCTACTATCCACACCGCGATGGTGCTCTGAGCACAGCACCTTTGGTGGCGCTCAAGGCATAGGAGGATGCCCCCTTTAATGTGCATGTAGAGGGAAAAGGAGGGTTTTAATGCACATTCTTGATTGGGAATGTGTGAACCAGGCAGGAGTGGAATTCTAGCAGGAACTCCTTTGCATATTAGGCTGCACACCCCTGATGTAGCCAATCCTCCAAGAGCTTATGAAAAAGAGCCTTGTAAGCTCTTGGAGGATTGGCCGCATCAGGGGTGTATGGCCTAGTATGCAAAGGAGCTCCTGCTAGAATTCCACCCCTGGAACCAGGACAGATGTGTCTGTGGGGTTGCCAACCTCCAGGTGGGACCGGAGTCCCCCTGGAATCACAAGTGATCTCCAGGGATCAGTTTACCCGGAGAGAATGGAAGCATCAGAGGGCAGACTCTGTGCCATCACACCCCTGCGGAGTTCTCTCCCTTCCCAATGCTGCCTCCGGCGCACCTGGAATTTCCTGACTTGGTTTTGGCAACCCCGCATGACATGGATCTGGAACAGGGTCAGCAGCTCCCAGCAGGGGGCAGCACACCAGACCATTCTGAGCAGCAGCATTTAAGGCCAGTTCTCCATGCCAACCGCTGAGCCCAACCCAGAGATCCTTGCAGCGTGGTTTGGGAGAAGGACTGGGCCTGCCCTGTTCCGGGAGCACTGGGTGGGGTCTGCTTTGCTCCCTGTGTTGTCCAGCCAAACCCTCCTCGTGTCTTTGTCCCCTTCCTTTTGCTTGCTGACCCACCAGCGTCTTCCCAGGAAGGTGGAGAGTGTGAGTTTTGGCCCTCGGAGAGCCCCAAAAAGTTGCTTGCCCTTGACTTTTGAAGTGTGGAATGTGTTTGCAGGTCCTGAAGGCCTGGAGTGAGCTGGAAAGACAGAGAGGGACGGATCGGGGTGAGGAAAGGTGAGTTGTGTGGGATCTTTGTGGGATTGCTGAGAGAGGGGGACTGGAGGGGGGCCTGGAGCCTGTACTCACAAAATGCATTTTTAAAAAATATAGTCTGAATGGAGTTCTGCAGGGAAGCTGTGCGTGGTCTAGGGTTGCAAACAGTGTTCCCTCTAAGCTGATAGATCCAGGTGGGCTGGCGGGTTGGTCTAACGTTACAACAGACTCTTATTTATTGCACTTGACACTTAATGGCATAGACATTAACCTGCTATTCCGACTTATATTGCCTTCTTGTTGTTTCACCCCAGTCAACACAAACAATCACCAGACCCCCAACTTGTGCTTCTTTTATCTGCTAAAAAAAAATTTCCATGATTTTGCATACTAATTCAGTGCCCACTTTCTCTATATTCAGGACTGCTTGCCATCCCACCCTATTGTCTGATGAAGTGTGCTTCTAGCGCACGAAAGCTTACCTTCTGAATAAAACTTTAAAGGTCTTAA
This sequence comes from Heteronotia binoei, assembly GCF_032191835.1. Taxonomy (NCBI): domain Eukaryota; kingdom Metazoa; phylum Chordata; class Lepidosauria; order Squamata; family Gekkonidae; genus Heteronotia; species Heteronotia binoei. Next base: position 55,422,069 of record NC_083239.1, on the reverse strand, counting down.
AGGTGCAACTGGACTCCTGCTTTGTTCCCTCTAAGCTGAGTTAGTGTGAGCAAGCCCGCAGTTTTCTTAGCCTCAGGCTCACGCATTTCTGTCTCAGCTCAGGAAAAAGGGCCCCAGAGCCTATTCGTGCAGAGCTCACAACTTTAATGCCAGTTGCTCACAAAGTAGAATTTCTGCTCGCAAGACTCCGCAGCTTAGAGAGAGCATTGGTTGCAAATCCAGGTAGCATTTGGAGATCTCCCACCATTTACAACCTCCAGATGACCAAAATCAGTTCCCCGGAGAAAACGGCTGCTTTGGAAGGTGGGCTGAGTGGCCTTAGACCCTTCTGAGGCTCCTCCCCTCCCCAAACTCCCACTCGCCAAACTTCCTAGGCTCCGCCCCCCAAATCTCCAGACCTTTCCCAACCCAGAGTGGGCAGCCCTGTGTTTGTGCCACTCTCTCACAGAGTCCTGATGGTCTGGGACCAGAGTGAAACCTGCAATATTTCCTGCCGGGTTCCAAGCAGGGTCATCCTCACCTGCAACCTGCCAAGAAGCGAGAGGGATCTGAAGGCCAGTGCCCTGACCCAGAGGGTGGAGGCGGCCCTGAAGTACCCTGGGGGGCCGTGGCCCGGCTGGACGGTGAGCAGAAAGGGCCCGGGCAGCTCTGTAGCACTGCCCTCCAAGGAGGGTTGCCAATCCCTCCTTGGAGGGATTGGAGGGGAGGGACGGTGGCTCAGGGGTAGAGCATCTGCTTGGGAAGCAGAAGGTCCCAGGTTCAATCCCCAGCATCTCCAAAAAGGGTCCAGGCAAGTAGGCGTGAAAATCCTTAGCTTGAGACCCTGGAGGGCCGCTGCCAGTCTGAGAAGACAAGACTGACTTTGATGGACTGAGGGTCTGATTCAGTAGAAGGTTGCTTCATATGTTTGTACCTGTTCACAGGTCTAAGGGAAGGGATGGTGGCGCAGTGGTAGAGCATCTGCTTGGTAAGCAGAAGGTCCCAGGTTCAATCCCTGGCATCTCCAAAAAGGGTCCAGGCAAGTAGGCATGAAAATCCTCAGCTTGAGACCCTGGAGAGCCGCTGCCAGTCTGAGAAGACAAGACTGACTTTGATGGACCAAGGGTCTGATGCAGTATAAGGCAGCTTCATATGTTCATATGTTCAATCCCCAGGTGGGGCAGGGAAAAGGCGAGAACCTCTGCGAATAACCAGCCTCAAAAAAATACAAAAATAGTAAATACTTTATAAACAAAAAAATATGTATCAGCATAGAATAATAGAGTTGGATGGGGCCTCCAGGGTCATCTAGTCCAACCCTCTGCACCAGGCAGGAAACTCACAAACACCTCCCCCTAAATTCACAGGATCTTCATTGCTGTCAGATGGCCGCCTAGCCTCTGCTTCAAAACCTCCAAGGAAGGAGAGCCCACCACCTCCTGAAGAATCCTAGAATCCTAGAGCTGGAAGGGACCTCCAGGGTCATCTAGTCCAACCTCCTGCACCATGCAGGAAACTCACAAACACCTCCTCCTAAATTCACAGGATCTTCATTTCTGTCAGATGGCCATCTAGCCTCTGTTTTAAAACTTTCAAGGAGGGACAGCCCACCAGCTTCTGAAAAATCCTAGAGTACGAAGGGACCTCCAGGGTCATCTAGTCCAACCCCTGCACTTTGCAGGAAACTCACAAACCCCTCCCCCAACATTCACAGGATCTTCATCACTGTCAGATGGCCATCTAGCCTCTGCTTCAAAACCTCCAAGGAAGGAGAGCCCACCACCTCCCCAGGAGGAAGCATGTTCCATTTTGGAATTGCTCTAACGGCCAGGAAGTCCTTCCTAATGTTGAGCCGGAGACTCTTTTGATTTAATCTCAAGCCGTTGGTTCTGGTCCTACCTTCCAAGGCCACAGAAAACAATTCCACCCCATCCTCTCTAGGACAGCCCTTCAGGTACTTGAAGATGGTGATCCTAGCACCTCTCAGCCGCCTCCTCTCCAGGCTAAACATCCCCAGCGTGAAGTGAAATTAAACACAACTGAGGATAAAGCCACACCTACCGCACAATGTCAAAAAGACGAATCAATGTCCGCAAATACTGCGGAGAAGTCCGGGTTCTGGCAGAGGTGAAATTTTCAAAAGAATCGAAAGCTCCAAGTCGTCTTCATGGAAGGAATAGTCCTGTGCAGCACATACAACGCTACAGGGTTGCACTAAATTTCCTGTTTCACAAGAGAGCTTCGACAAGCTTCATAGTACCATAAGACATTTTTCTAGAGAGAAAAACTTCAAAATTCTAAGCTTAGTGAATAAGTATAAGTGATTATGAAGACAACTTGGACTCTCTTGAAAATTTCACCTCTGCCAGAACCCGGACTTCTCCCCTGTATTTGCAGACGTTGAGTCATCTTTTTTGAAATTGTGGTGTGGGTGTGGCTTTCCTCCTCAGTTGTGGTCCATTTTGTCACGGGCTGGGGCCGGGTCAGGCAGAGTCCAGGGGCAGTCCAAGGTCTGTAGCCGGTGAGCAAAGAGGGTCCAAGGCGCCAAAACCGAATCACAGTCCAGGTATCGCAGGTCAGAGGTTCAGAAGCCGAAGTCAGGGGGTCCAGAAGCCAAAGTCAGACGCCGAAGTGGATGCTAGAACATCAGGTAAGTGACTAGTTGCTTCCACAAAGCCTCCTCCCAAAGCCCACAGCTATATAGCCCTCTGCTGTCTGTTGCCCATTTGGGCTAATTGCTGGCTCAGAGAGGCAGCCAGGATCCTGCTGAGACTCAAGCATCCTCACTCCAGAAGGGCCAGAATCCTTTCAAAACTCAGCGCTCAGGGAGCGTCTTGCTCGTGAGCGTGCCGCCCTCCTCCGATCCCTGAGGTCGTGACGAAAGCGGTCACGCTCACGAGCCACCCGAGAGGGCGAGGCAGGGGGGCTTCTCCAGCAGGAGGCAGGGGCACTGGTGCAGGTGGCAGGGGCACAGTTTCTTCCGCAGGCTCAGCTTCTTCTGCAGGGTCCCCAGTACCCATGACACATTTCACTTCACGCTAATACGTATTTTTTGTTTATGAAGTATTTACTATATTTGTAATTTTTTTTTGAGGCTGGTTATTTGTGGAGGTTCTCACCTTTTTCCTGCTCCATTTTCCTGCATTTCTCTTTTTTGGTTACCTTATAATCCCCAGGTGGGGGCAGGGAATCCCCTGGTTTGGAGGCCCTCCCGCTGCTGGGCACCTTCCATTATTCCCTATGGAGACCGATTTCCATAGGGTATAATGGAGAATTGATCTGTGGGTATCTGGGCCTGGGGGGGGGGGGTTGGTCTGTTTTTTGAGATAAAGGCACCAAATCTTCAGCAAAGCATCCAGTGCCTCTCCTCAAAACAGCCTCCAAGTTTCAAAAGGATTGGGCCACGGGATCCAATTCTGTGTGCCCCCAAAGAAGGTGCCCCTCTCCATCGTTATTTCCAATGGAGGGAAGGCATTTGAAAGGTGTGCAGTCCCTTTAAATGGGATGGCCAGAACTCCCTTTGGAGTTCAATTACGCTTGTCACAGCCTTGATCTTGGTGCCACCCCAACGTCTCCTGGCTCCACCCCCAAAGTCTCCTAGCTCCACCCCAAAGTCTCCTGGCTCCACCCCCAAAGTCTCCTGGCTCCACCCCCAAACCCCCAGGTATTTCTTGAATTAGACCTGGCAACCCTACCTGCTCTGTAGTGGAACAAACCAGTTAGCATCTGGGGGCTTGTGCAGCGGGGCGGGGGCATATTTATGTGAGTCGGAGGCCACAGAGAGTACAGGACCAATAGAGGAGGAAGATCTGGAAGGGGGGGGTGCGGTTTCCCCTGACCCCAGTAAGAAGAGCCGCTGGGACTTTCCGGTAGCCTTCAGGATGCAAGAAGCAGAATGCAGCTTCAGAACCAAAGAATGAGAAACTTTTGCACAGAGAAGCTGCACGCTTTCAGGGCAGAAGCAGAAGTGGCTGCCTCCCGTGCCCATTTGGCTCCTCCCTTTGCTCTCCCAGGTGGCCGAGGGGTCCCCGCTGACTTCAGACTTGGAGGCGACACTCGGGGTTCTCCTGTTCAGCCTTCCCGGGACTCCTCTCTTGCAAGGTGGGGCGGGATCCCCAGTTCCGCTGGGCAGCACCATGGTGAGCATTTTTTAAGTTAAGCCATCTATATACCCCTCGTTTCTCCGCGACGGGGACCCATCATTCCCCTCTCCTGCACTTCATTCTCACAACAACCCAGTGAGGTAGGATGGAACGAGAACATGCAACTGGCCCAGGGTCACCCAGCAAGCTTGCTGTGGCAGAGTGGGGATTCACAGAATCCTAGAGTTTGAAGGGACCTCCCGGGTCATCTCATCCAACCCCCTGCACAATGCAGGAAACTCACAAACACCAGGGGGCGTCCTTGGCCACCAGGAAGCCGCTCACTCCTTGGGCCTGCCAGAACTGCAGAGCCCCCTGCAGGAGAAAAAGAAAAGAGGTAGGGGATGTAAGACCCACAGAATCCAGACTGATCTAGAGGAGGGGTCCCCAACCCCTGGTCCGTGGCCTGTTAGCAACCGGGCCGTGAGTTGTGTAATTATTTCATTACATATTACCATGTAGTAATCATAATAATAATAAGATATTGGATTTATATTCTGCCTTCCACTCCAAATCTCAGAGTGGCTCACAATCTCCTTTATCCTCCTCCCCCATAGAATCATAGAGCTGGAAGGGACCTCTAGGGTCATCTAGCCCAATCCCCTGTACAATGCAGGACACTCACAAACACCTCCCCCTAAATTCACAGGATCTTCATTGCTGTCAGATGGCCATCCAGCCTCTCTTTAAAAACCTCCAAGGAAGGAGAGCCCACTACCTCCTGAAGAATCCTAGAGTTGGAAGGGACCTCCAGGGTCATCTAGTCCAACCCCCTGCACACTGCAGGAAACTCACAGACACCTCCCCCTAAATTCACAGGATCTTCATTGCTGTCAGATGCCCATCTAGCCTCTGTTGAAAAACCTCCAAGGAAGGAGAGCCCACCACCTCCTGAGGAGGAAGCCTGTTCCACTAAGGAACTGCTCTAACGGTCAGGAAGTTCTTCCTCATGTTGAGCCAGAAACTCTTCTGATTTAATTTCAACCCATTGGTTCTGGTCCGACCTTCTGGGGCCACAGAAAGCAATTCCACCCCAGCCTCTATAGGACAGCCCTTCAAGTACTTGAAGACGGGGTCTCTAAGATGCTGGTCCCACACTGCAACCACCACTTCCCACTGGCTCTCTCCATTTTCGCCCCAGGAGGCATAGTTGGAGTGCTGTGAAGGGCCACATTCTGGGATCGATGGCATATGAACCTGATTGCCATAAAAACTCAGTTTCCTTTAATTTTGTTTGCCTCTTCTTAATTTAGCCGACTGGGTTTGAGGCAGACAAAAGCAAATGCTTCTTGGCTCACTGAGTAATCAAGTGACACAACTTGCCAGTGCTTTAGTTGGCTTTGAAAGGGGTCCAGACATCCTGAGAGAATGCGGGGGCAACGGGGCTGCTGGCCACTTATGACTGCATACACGGCTTTTTTTGAGTAGGAATGCAGTTCCGGCTGGTTTGGTGTCAGGAGGTGCGGCAGAATAGGCACATGAGTTTAGAGGGAGGAGTTTGTGAGTTTCCTGCATTGTGCAGGGGGTTGGACTAGATGACCCTGGAGGTCCCTTACAACTCTAGGATTCTGTGAATCCCGATGGTGCGGTCTCATTTGGAATACTGTGTGCAATTCTGGTCACTGCACCTCAAAAAGGATATTATAGCATTGGGAAAAGTCCAGAAAAGGGCAACGAATGATTAAAGGGTTGGAACACTTTCCCTATGAAGAAAGGTTAAAACTCTTGGGGCTCTTTAGCTTGGAGAAACGTCGACTGCGGGGTGACATGATAGAGGTTGACAAGATGATGCGTGGGATGGAGAAAGTAGAGAAAGAAGTACTTTTCTCCCTTTCTCACAATACGAGAACTCGTGGGCATGCAATGAAATTGCGGAGCAGTCAGGTTAGAACGGATAAAAGGAAGTCCTTCTTCACCCAAAGGGTGATTAACATGTGGAATTCACTGCCACAGGAGATGGCGGCGGCTAAAAGGTCCCCTGTGCAAGCACCAGTCGTTTCCCACTCTGGGGTGACGTTGCTTTCATAATGTTTTCATGGCAGACTTTTTACAGGGTGATTTGCCATTGCCTTCCCCAGTCCTCTACACTTTCCCCCCAGCAAGCTGGGTACTAATTTTACCTTCCTCGGAAGGATGGAAGGCTGAGTCAACCTGGAGCTGGCTATCTGAAAACCCAGCTTCTGCCGGGGATCGAACTCAGGTCGCGAGCAGAGGTTAGGACTGCAGTACTGCAGCTTTAACACTCTGCGCCATGGGGCTCCTTTTGTACAAAAAAATCCCTTTTCAAATCAGTGGTGATGTCATGGGGGTGTGGCCTAATATGCAAATGAGTCCGTGCTGGGCTTTTTTTACAAGAAAAGCACTGACTAAAGGGAAGTTCCATGTTCAGGGGTTGGAGGCCTCCGGATACCAGTGCGGGAGGGGGAATGGAGGGAGACTTTGCCTGCCATGCTCAGCTTTTGAGGTATTCTAGGAGGATTCAGTTGGCCCCTGAGCGGGCTGTGGGTCTGATCCAGCACAACTGCTCTTAGGATTCAGTCCTTGAATTCAGACTCTCTGCCACACAACAGGTACAACCCACGGGGAAGCTTCCCTCTGCCATCTCCATTGTAATGAATGGGGCTGGTTTTTGCCCACCTCCTTTGCACAGATGTCAGTCAAAGATTTCCCTGGTGATGCAGTTTGGTGTAGTGGTGAGGTGTGCAGACTCTTATCTGGGAGAACCGGGTTTGATTCCCCCCTCCTCCCCTTGCAGCTGCTGGAATGGCCTTGAGTCAGCCAGAGCTCTCTTATCTGGGAGATCCGGGTTTGATTCCCCACTCCTCCACTTGCAGCTGCTGGAATGGCCTTGGGTCAGCCATAACTCTCTTATCTGGGAGAACCGGGTTTGACCCCCCCGCTCCTGCACTTGCAGCTGCTGGAATGGCCTTGGGTCAGCCATAGCTCTGGCAGAGCTTGTTCTTGAAAGGGCAACTGCTGTAAGAGCTCTCTCAGCCCCACGTATCTCACAGGGTGTCTGTTGTAGGGGGTGGGGAAGGTAAAGGAGATTGTGAGCCGCTCTGAGACTCTGAGATTCAGAGTATAGGGCAGAATATAAATCCAATATCATCATCATCTTCTTCTTCTTAAGTATGCAGATTCTTATATGGGAGAACTGGGTTTGATTCCCCACTCCTCCGCTTGCAGCTGCTGGCATGGCCTTGGGTCAGCCATAGTTCTGGCAGGAGTTGTCCTTGAAAGGGCAGTTGCTGGGAGAGCCCTCTCAGCCCCACCCACCTCACAGGGTGTCTGTTGTGGCGGGGGAAGGTAAAGGAGATTGTGAGCCACTCTGAGACTCTGATTCAGAGAGAAGGGCGGGGTATAAACCTTCAGTCTTCTTCTAAGTGCCTGGACTCTTATCTGGGAGAACCAGGTTTGATTCCCCACTCCTCCACTTGCAGCTGCTGGAATGGTCTTGGATCAGCCATAGCTCTCGCAGGAGTTGTCCTTGAAAGGGCGGCTGCTGTGAGAGCCCTCTCAGCCCCACCCACTTCACAGGCTGTCTGTTGGGGGGAAGAAGATAAAGGAGATTGTGAGCCACTCTGAGACTCTGATGCAGAGAGAAAGGCGGGGTATAAATCTATGGTCTTCTTTTTCTTCCTTCCCCACATGCGATTCTCTCTTGCAGAAGCCGGACACAAATGGGCACCCTCTGACTGCCATCTACCGATCTCTTCTGCCACTCCGTGCAAATTCCTTTGCGCTTCAGGGAGCCAGCTTTACCCCATTGCCCTTCACCAATCGCTCTGAGGACATCTTTGCTTTTCTCCGCCCGGGCCCCTGCTCTGGCATTGTGGTGGTCCTGAACTTTGACTCTCAGCCCTGCCATCTCAACCTGAGCCAAACCAGCTTCCCAAGCCATGCCAGGGTCCTCTTGAGCACCCGCCCGGAGCCCCAGAGCGAAGTCAAGATGGAGGAAGTCCGGCTGGCCGCGCACCAAGCACTCCTTCTCAGGGTGCCCTCCAAGACAGGGCCCTGATTGGCCGGTCTGCCGGGGAAGAAAAGAAGGGACTCTTATGGATTACTGTGCTGCTTTGTGATTGGCCAGCATAGGAGACGCTCATAGCTCATTGGCTGTCATGGACTCTTCATTCTTTCTATGGATCTGTATGGTGTCTGAAAAAGCTTGCCCCCAGAATTAAACTTTGTTGGTCTTAAAGAGCCCATTGGACTCAAACTTTTTTCTATGGTTCAAAAAGTAAAGGGATTCTGACGGATCCCAGAGGGATGGGCCAGGGAGGGAGTGGGGAAGTAGACCATGGATTGGGGCCATCTCTAACCACGGGAGAAGTTTGGCTCATTGGATCAAAATGAAGGGGAAGGATTTCAGACCAGGTGGCCTTTTAACTCTCGCCAAGAGCCAACTCCCAGGGCAGACCCAACTTCCCCTCCCACAACACAAACAGTGGAGGCGGGGTGGAGCCTCTCTGGGCAGGCCTTCCCCATCCCGGGTGCGGAGTCTCGCCCTCTGGTACTTTCAGGCTTTCTAGCGTGTGGTTCCTGCTGGAGATGGGTGCCTCAAGTAAATTCAAGTAAAAACACCGGCGGGGGTCATGGAAAGGGGGGGAGGGGAGGAAGAAAATGTAATGTATTAATTTCGTATTAACTTGTTTTATGAATATTATTCAATATATTACAGAATAATAAAATTGGTAAAAAGAGGACTAGCAGCTTATGTTTTCTTTTAACTGAAGGCCGAGCTCTTCTCTTAGATACCGAAGTGTGGGCTTCACTTTGGGTTCTGTGTGCACAGATGCCCCCCAGTTGCCAAATTAGGACTCACCAGGAGACAAAAGAAAGAAAGGGGGGGACACACATGGTGGTAACATCTGTCCCACTTCCCCTCCCCACAAAGGGGCAGCGTAATTGCTAAAACAAGGAAGGTTGTTTTTGGAGATAATGTAACCGGATCTCCTTGATAATGGGATTTAATAAAGAAAAGAAAACACAGCTTCTTTATTTTGTTTTGCAGCCCTGAGGTTTTTTTTTTTTTTTAATTTCAAGAGGAGTCACATTTGGACATTTCAGAGATGTGTTGGGGTGGGAAGAGAAGGATGAGCTACAAGTTTGAGAATCCTAGAATCATAGAGTTGGAAGGGACCTCCAGGATCATCTAGTTCAACCACCTGCACAATGCAGGAAACTCAAAAAATACCTCCTCCTAAATTCACAGGATCCTCATTGCTGTCAGATGGCCATCTAGCCTCTGTTTAAAAACCTCCAAGGAAGGAGAGCCCACTGCCTCCCAAGGAAGCCTATTCCACAGAGGAACTGCTCTAACGGTCAGGAAGTTCTTCCTAATGTTGAGCCGGAAGCTCTTTTGATTTAATTTCAACCCGTTGGTTCTGGTCCTACCTTCCGGGGCTGCAGAAACAATTCTACATGACAGCCCTTCAAGGACTTGAAGCTAGTGATCCTATCACCTCTCAGCCGCCTCCTCTCCAGGCTAAACATCTCCAGCTCCCTCAACCTTTCTTCACAGGACTTGGTCTCCAGACCCCTCAAACATCTTCGTCGCCCTCCTCTGGACCCGTTCCAGCTTGTCTAGATCCTTCTTAAAATGCGGATCCTGTGAATTTAGGGGGAGGTGTTTGTGGATTTCCTGCATTGTGCAGGGGGTTGGACTAGATGACCCTGAAGGTCCTTTCCAACTCTATGATCCCTGAAAATTTGGGCGGGGGGGTGGAGCCTCGGGAGGGCAGTGGGGGGGCGGTCTTTGACAAGGTATAATATTATACTCCATCCTCCAAAACACCCATTTTCTCCAGGTGAACTGATATATGCCCTCTGGAGATCAGTTGCAGAAAGAGCCAAGAGCCCAGGAACACCTTTAAGCAAGGGTGTCAAAAATGTGGCCTGGGGGCCGAATCAGGCCTCCGGAGAGCTCCCATCAGGCTCCCGAGCAACTGGCTGTCCTCTGCTTCCTTCTGCCTCTCTCTTGCTTCCTTCTGTGTAACAGCTTATTTTGCAAGGCTTGCTCAATTGCACAGGAGCTACAGAGCAAAGCCTCTATTTTCTTCATTGGCTGAGGCTCCTCTCTTGGGAAGCAAGGGGTGGGGAGGAAGAGCTTGCTTTGCCAGCCTATCACAATCGCACAACAGAGCTACTGAGCCAAGCCTTTCTTCCTTCTATTGGCTGAGGCTCCTCCCTCTTCTGGTCCCCCGGGGAAGGAAGGAAAGAGCCAGAGCTTCCTTTGTGCAGTTCCCATGGGAGAAATACAAACAAAGCACCTTTAAGATCAATGAGTGCTAATGTTTTATGCATGTTTTTAAGTTTAAAAAAAATCTTTAATTGTGTTTGTGTCCTTTATAAAGTTTATACCTCTGCTATCTAATCTTAAATAGGTATACACACGGCCTGGCCCAACAAGGTCTCGCTTATGTCAGATCCGGCCTGAGACGCCCCTGCCTTAAAGACTAACAAAATTTGTGGCAGCTTCTGTGAGTCACGGCTCACTTCTGAAGACTTAGGAAATCTCCTGCCCTGCCACAAAGGTTGTCAGTCTTGAAGGCTCTCCTGGACTCTGGCTCTTCTCTCTTGCTACAGACAGACTCACTCGGCAACCCATCTTGATCTAACAGGAGAGCAAACCTAGGATCCGGGAGACCAGAGTTTGAATCCCCACTCTGGTGATCTTGGGCCTGACACTTGGCTTGCCCCACCTTGCAGGGTTGCTGTGAAGGAAACAGAGAAGAATTACGTTGGGAATATTGCTGGGTATTTGGGAGTCTGGGAAAGGCCCTCAGGAGGGTCTAATGCAGGGGTGGCCAAACTGTGGCTTCGGAGCCACACATGGCTCTTTTACACGTCGTGTGGCTTATGAAGGCCCCACCACCTTGTCAGCTGGCTTGGAGAAGGCCTTTCTCTCTTTAAATCGCTTCACCAAGCCAAGCCAGCCAGCGGACTGGGGAATGCATTTAAAATTGCTTTCTTTTCACCTCTCCCCCCAATCTATTTGTTTGCCTGCCTACTTTCCTTCCTTGTGGCTCTCAAACCATGTAGCATTCATGTCTTGTGGCTCTCAAACACCGGATGTTTATTCTGTGCGGCTCTTATGTTAAGCAAGTTCAGTCACCCCTGGTCTAGTGCAAGGGCAGCCAAACTTGCTTAAGGTAAGAGCCACACAGAGTAAACATCAGATGTTTGAGAGAAGAAGGAAGGAGGGAAGGAAGGAGGGAAGGAAGGAAGGAGGGAAGGAAGGAGGGAAGGAAGGAAGGAAGGAAGGAAGGAAGGAAGGAAGGAAGGAAGGAAGGAAGGAAGGAAGGAAGGAAGGAAGGGAGGGAGGGAGGGAGGGAGGGAAGGAAGGAAGGAAGGAGGGAAGGAAGGAAGGAGGGAAGGAAGGAAGGAAGGAAGGAAGGAAGGGAGGGAGGGAGGGAGGAGGGAAGGAAGGAAGGAAGGAAGGAGGGAGGGAAGGAAGGGAGGGAGGGAGGGAGGGAGGGAAGGAAGGAAGGAAGGAAGGAAGGAAGGAAGGAAGGAAGGAAGGAAGGGGAAAGATGATAGATAAACAAAGCAGGAGTCAAGTGGCACCTTTAAGACCAACCAATTTTTATTTTGAATGTAAGCTTTTGTGTGCTCTTAAGCACACTTCATCACAAGAAAGCTTTCGTTCTAAATAAAAATTGCTTTGTTCAACTGCTTTGGATCTATCTGTCTAGATAGATAGATAGATAGATAGATAGATAGATAGATAGATAGATAGATAGATAGATAGATAGATGATAGATAGATGATAGATAGATAGATAGATAGATAGATAGATAGATGATAGATAGATAGATGATAGATAGATAGATAGATAGATAGATGATAGATAGATAGATAGATAGATAGATAGATAGATAGATAGATAGATAGATGATAGATAGATAGATAGATAGATAGATAGATAGATAGATAGATAGATAGATAGATAGAGAGAGAGAGAGAGAGAGAGAGAAGGGAGAGGGGCAGTGGCTCAGTGGTAGAGCATCTGCTTGGTAAGCAGAAGGTCCCAGGTTCAATCCCCGGCATCTCCAACTGAAAAGGGTCCAGGTGAACAGGTGTGAAAAACTTCAGCCAGAGACCCTGGAGAGCCGCCGCCAGTCTGAGTAGACAAGACTGACTTTGATGGGCCAAAGAGGGTCGATTCAGTAGAAGGCAGCTTCATATGTTCATATGAGATAAGGGAGGAAGGAAAAGAAACAACTTCAAATGCCTTCTGCAGCCGATGGGGTGGTGGGAGCTTCCAGATGTGGCTCCCGAGCCCGAGTGAGTTCGGGCACCCCTTGGAGCCGTCCCTCCCGGAGATTCGCTCTCTGCAGCCTGGCTCCCGCTTGCCATTCCGGGAGGATCCCCAGGTCCCGCCGGGAGCTTGGGAAGCCCGCGCGCCCAGGCAGCCTCGCCGGGCCAGAGAGCCTCGGGCCGGGAGGAGGGGGCCTGCGGGGTGGGGCGGCCCGTGCCCCCCTTCTAAGGCGCGCCCCTGGGAGAGGCGTCGGGGCGGGGCAGGGCAGGGCAGGCCGAGGCAGCCGCCCGGCGGGGCGGGCGGAGGCGAGGCCAGGGCGGGCAAGGCAGGCAGGCAGGAAGGAGGCGGCGGTGGCGGCGGCGGTGGCGGCGGCGCGCGGCGGCCGGGCGGCTGGAGGAGAGCGCGCGCGGAGCCCCAGCAGGCGAGCCGAGCCGAGCCGAGCCCCGGAGCAGCAGCAGCGGTAGCGGCAGCCCGCCGGCCCCGCCCGGCCCGGCCCAGCGGCGGCTGCAGCGGCGCGCACAAAGCCGGCAGACATGAGGTCAGTCCCAGCCCCGGCCCGGGCGCCGCCCCCGCCGGGCCTTTGTTGGAGAGCCGAGCCGAGGGGAGGGGAGGGGAGGGGAGGGGAGCCGGGCCAGGCCCAGCGGAGCCCCCCCCAAGAGGACGGGCGGGGGGCTGCACGTGGCGCCAGCGGCCCCCTGCCCGCCCCACCGCCCCTCGCCGCGGGGCGCCTCTTGCCGGCCGTGGGAAGCAAACTTCAGCTCGCCCCCCCCCCTCGGGGAAACGCGAAAGTCTTCCTCCCCCCCCCCCGAGAATGAGAGGAGCTGCTGGGGGGTCTCTGGACGCCTGGGGGGGAGCTCTGTCCCTTGGCACGTTGCCCCCCCCCCGCCCTCCAGCAAGGGGAAGGGGCTCTGCGGGACTTTCGAGGGGCCCGGGGGGGGGGTTTCTCTTTCTAAGGGTGGGCTTGCCTCGGCCTCTTCCGGCTCTTCCTGGCATGGGGGGTGGGGTTGGGTGGGGAGAGAAAATGGGGTTGGTGCCGCCCCCCCCATAGGTGGGGAGGGGGCTGAGCTTAGCACCGCCGACTTTCCTGAATCCTGGGGGGGGGGGGGGGTTGCCTGGCAGCTCCTGCATTTGCTGTACATAATGACCTCCCCCCCCCCCCCAAATACCACCTCTGTGTGCCAACAGCCAGGTGCCCTCCCAAAATCTCTGTGCCACCCTCTCCAAAGAGGATTGCTTGGGGACTCTGTACAAACTTCCTTTCTTAGTTTTGGGGGGCTGCCCCTCCCAACACAGCCAGACCGCAGCGAAGTCTGGGAGCTCACACCCTCGCCGTGGTCTGAGATGAACTTGACCACCCCAGAGAACACCCCTTCTCCAACTCCTCACCCTCTCCCCCATCCCTTAAACCTTCTGTGCCAGCAGGATTTAAGGGGGAGCCCGATTTAAGCCCCAGAACCTGTTTCTGGTTCCTGAGCGTGTGCAAAGTGTTTTCAGCTTATCGCCAGTTTCATTCAAGTCGCTGTTTGGGGGGGGGAATTTGCGGGGCGCTGACTCACCTCTGCCCCACCCCTGCTCTTCCCTGTCACCTTCCTCTTTCCCCACACCCCCTCCCCAAATAGTGCTGCCTGCACTTCCCCCATCTCTGGGATTTCCTAAAAACTAGGACTGACAGAATTTGAGAGTCATTGCAGTTCAAAGCGTCTGTGCAGGATCAGGGAGGCCCAGGTTCAAATCACCCCTTGGAGAGGGCAGCTCGCTGGATGACATGGGCACCCTCTCCGCCGGCCCTCCCTCGCCCTCTCTGCCTGGCCCGCCTTACAGGGCTGTTGTGAGGGGACAGTGGAGGAGAAGAGACGGATGGGAGCTGCATAGGGGAAGTAGAAATAAAATAAAATATAGATTTTAAAATGAGGTTCAGTGTTAGGGTGGAGTCCACCCAGGGTTTCAGTTAGCAATTAATAAATGAAACTCATTATTTATACAGCCACTGAGGTACTAGGTAATAAATAAGATGGGAAGAGCAATCCCAGTTCTCAGGGTCCCAATCCTAAGAAGCTGCTGAATTCAGGGCAGGTTTCCCAAGTTTGGGTTGGGAAGAAGAGCCCCGTTGGCCTCTTGAGCTGAAGCGTGCTGTGGTGCCCCTCAGGCTGACCGGCTTCCACAGGCAGAAGACGCTTCCTCGAGCTATTGGGTATATGTGGCATTAAATGAGGCTGGCCGTGGGATGCCGTTGGCCACCCCACAGAACACCCCAAAGAAAGGCCAAGAGGGCTCCAGTTGGAAGACTTTTGCAGCGAACCCGCTCTTCACTCCACCTGCCCAGCCAAGTCCTAATCAAGAGACATGTAACTGTCCCTCCTTGCAGCCCATCCACCATTTCTTATTTATTTAATTTATATCCCGCCCTCCCCACCAGAGGCAGGCACAGGGCGGCTCACAGAATGAGACAAAGAATTACCTTTGCTCTCCTCTCACTAGATCCACACTTTCATTTTGATTGTAGGCTCCCTGGGGCAGGGGCTTGTCACTTTGGCTTACACTGTTAGCTCCCCATGGTGTGCATAAGCTCAGCAAAACTGGATTCCCAGAGATGGGGGTCCCCCACTCAGGAAGCCCTGGAAAGCCCTGAAGTTTGGGCAGGGGGTCAATGCATTTTCTGCCCCTCCTCAAAAAGCAGGGAGGTGACCCACAAATGAGCGTGAGCTTGCCTGTAGAGGGGCGCAGCACCTTGAGAGCCTCACGGGATCAGGCCCGAGGGTCCATCTTGTCCAGCTTTTTGCAGTGACCAGGTGGAAACTTTGGGAAGTCTGTTAGCAGGGCAAGAAGGCCAAAGGTTAACTAACAGATGCGATTGAGAAATATGCAGCCTCTGAACCTTCAGGTTTCACTTAGGCCCCGGAGCTGTTAATAGATCTTGAATTTGTTACAACCTCCCCTTTGAAAGCTGTCTAAACCAGAGGCCGGTGCTATGCCTGATGGGGAGTTCCATTGTTTCGGGAACCACTTCCCTGAACCGGCTGCCTGTTAGTTTTGTTCGGTGACTGCTACAAGTCTGGTCTGTGCAGCGGGTAGGCCTGCTGTGTTAGCAGTGCCTCCTAACGAGTATTTGGGGTGGTTTTGGTCAAAAAGGTGCTTGGAAGTCCTACTGTGTGATGCCTCCCAGGTCTCCCCTACCTCTTGCTCCTCTGCATTCCCAAAGAATTTTAAAAAATTGGTGAGGGAGATTCCCGCATAGAAGCCAGACTGATTTGTACTCACAAAGCCTATCTTTCTCTATCAAAGACTTTAACTTAATACTTGGCACAGTGGGAGGGCTTCTGGAGTCCTGGCCCCACTGATGGACCTCCGGATGGCACTTTGGCTGCTGTGTGACACAGAGTGTTGGACTGGATGGGCCATTGGCCTGAACCAACATGGCTTCTCTTAGGTTCTTATGTCTGGGGCAGTGATGCTCTGTATTCTTGGTGCTTGTGGGGGCTACAGTGGGAGGGCTTCTGAAGTTCTGGCCCCATTTGTGGACCTCCTGCTGGCACCTGGGTTTTTTTGGCCCCTGTGTGACACAGAGTGTTGGATTGGATGGGCATTGGCCTGATCCAACATGGCTTCTCTTATGTTCTTCTGTGACACAGAGTGTTGGCCTGGATGGGCCATTGACCTGATCCAACATGGCTTTTCTTATGTTCTTCTGTGACACAGAGTGTTGGACTGGGTGGACCATTGGCCTGATCTAACATGGCTTCTCTTATGTTCTTATGTGACACAGAGTGTTGGACTGGATGGGCCATTGGCTTGATCCAACATGGCTTCTCTTATGTTCTTCTGTGACACAGAGTGTTGGACTGGGTGGACCATTGGCCTGATCCAACATGGCTTCTCTTATGTTCTTTGACACAGAGTGTTGGATTGGATGGGCCACTGGCCTGATCCAACATGGCTTCTCTTATGTTCTTCTGTAATAAGTTTATTTTTTATAATAATAATAGTAATAATATAATAATAATAAGTTTATTTTTATATCCCACCCTCCCCCGCCACAGGCAGGCTCAGAGCGGCTCACAGAGTATGACACAGAGTGTTGGACTGGGTGGGCCACTGGCCTGATCCAACATGGCTTCTCTTATGTTCTTCTGTGACACAGAGTGTTGGATTGGATGGGCCATTGGCCTGATCCAACATGGCTTCTCTTATGTTCTTATGTGACACAGAGTGTTGGACTGGGTGGACCATTGGCCTGATCCAACATGGCTTCTCTTATGTTCTTTGACACAGAGTGTTGGATTGGATGGGCCACTGGCCTGATCCAACATGGCTTCTCTTATGTTCTTCTGTAATAAGTTTATTTTTTATAATAATAATAATAGTAATAATATAATAATAATAAGTTTATTTTTATATCCCACCCTCCCCCGCCACAGGCAGGCTCAGAGCGGCTCACGGAGTATGACACAGAGTGTTGGACTGGGTGGGCCACTGGCCTGATCCAACATGGCTTCTCTTATGTTCTTCTGTGACACAGAGTGTTGGACTGGATGGGCCATTGGCCTGATCCAACATGGCTTCTCTTATGTTCTTATGTGACACAGAGTGTTGGACTGGAGGGGCCATTGGCCTGATCCAACATGGCTTCTCTTATGTTCTGTGACACAGAGTGTTGGACTGGATGGGCCATTGGCCTGATCCAACATGGCTTCTCTTATGTTCTGTGACACAGAGTGTTGGACTGGATGGGCCACTGGCCTGATCCAACATGGCTTCTCTTATGTTCTTATGTGACACAGAGTGTTGGACTGGAGGGGCCATTGGCCTGATCCAACATGGCTTCTCTTATGTTCTGTGACACAGAGTGTTGGACTGGATGGGCCACTGGCCTGATCCAACATGGCTTCTCTTATGTTCTTATGTGACACAGAGTGTTGGACTGGATGGGCCATTGGCCTAATCCAACAGGGCTTCTCTTATGTTCTTATGTACAGAGTGTTGGACTGGATGGGCCACTGGCCTGATCCAACATGGCTTCTCTTATGTTCTTATGTGACACAGAGTGTTGGACTGGAGGGGCCATTGGCCTGATCCAACATGGCTTCTCTTATGTTCTGTGACACAGAGTGTTGGACTGGATGGGCCACTGGCCTGATCCAACATGGCTTCTCTTATGTTCTTATGTGACACAGAGTGTTGGACTGGATGGGCCATTGGCCTGATCCAACAGGGCTTCTCTTATGTTCTTATGTGACACAGAGTGTTGGACTGGATGGGCCATTGGCCTGATCTAACATGACTTCTCTCATGTTCTTAATACTTGTTGTATCTACTAGTTTACTTGGAAAAGGGCAAAGTCAGAGGCCAGGGGCACCTTTTAAGACCAACAAAGTCTCATTCTGGGGATAAGCTTTTATGTGTAGGCACACTTTTTTCAGATGGGGGGTTATTTTGGAGTGACGGTGGCTCAGTGGTAGAGCATCTGCTTGGTAAGCAGAAGGTCCCAGGCTCAATCCCCGGCATCTCCAACTAAAAGGGTCCAGGCAAAGAGGTGCTGGAGACCCTGGAGAGCCGCTGCCCGTCTGAGTAGACAAGACGGACTTTGATGGACTCAGGGGGGTCTGATTCAGTAGAAGGCAGCTTCACATGTTCATATAGCTTCCTATACGTTCATATTCCACAGATGCTAACTGGATCCTTTTGAAAAAAACTGATATCACATTGTCCGTCTTCCAGTCCTCTTGCTAAGGCGACTGAATTTTCATGATGTGCTGTACGTCTCTGTTAAAAAGCGCTGTATTATTACAGTTTGAGTGTTTCAATCTCAGCTGTCCTTAAAGAATTTCCATGTGGCTTGGTGGCAGAGCCTCTGCTTGGCGTGTAGAAGGTCCCAGGTTCAATCCCTGACATCTCCAGCTAAAAGCGCCAATTAGCAAGTGACGGGAAAGACCCTTTCCTACCTGAGACCCAGGAGAGCTGCTGCCAGTCTGAGTAGACAAGACTGACTTTGAGGGGCCCAGGGTCTGGTTCTGTAGCAGGCAACTTCACGTGTGTTCACAATATCGTCTCTCTCCCCCGCCTCCAAGATGGGCCTGTGTGTGGAAATCTGACTAGGGCATTGCTCTGAGAGGTTCAGCCATGGAGTTGGCTTTGGGGGGCTATTCTTGGCGGTATTGGGGGAGAGCAGGGGGTGGCTGGAATCTACAGGGCTGGGGTAAAAGTCCGACCCTGCAAGGTGGTTTCTTCTTTGTCTCTGGCTGTGGGGTTGTGCTGGCGTTCCCCACACTGGGCGGGTGTTTTTTGGTTCCCCTTGTGCAGGTGAACTTCTGCTCTAGGGGCTGATCCTCCACCCACGGGGGGTGGGGCGGGGGCTTTGTTTTCTGGTTTTTGAAATGTGCTGGCTTCGTAAGCAGGGCGAGAATGTGGGAGTTCGGCAGCTCCCCCCTGACCTCCTTTCTCGAGCAGGAGATAGTTTTGTGTGCATCAGACAGGCTGGCAGTGCAGCTGTGGGGGTGGAGGAGGGTGACCATTCGAACCTGCAGGAACTCAGCTCTTGGCTAAGCAAATATTTTCACACCTCTGCTTCAGCCAGGGAAGTTGTGGGTATGAGCAATCTCACGCTATCTCACCCTGGTCAGCCTCTTCACCGCCAGAACTCCCGGTTCTTTTTTTTTTTTTTTAAACCCCTTTATTTAGCGCTGCCCGGTAGCCCAGGGGTGTGTGGGAGGCGGCAGGGTGAGAGAGTAGGTTCAGTAGCTGCCGGGAGGATTGGGGGCGGTAATAAGCTCCCCCATGCTGTTTGCTGCTTTGGGTTTCTCTCCGGCATCTCTCAACAACTGCAGGCCGTCCAGCTGTCTGAGAGAGGGGAAAGAGGGGGGCTCCTTTGTACGTTTTGACACCCTTTGTGGTTGTTGGGGCTTTGTGGTGTCACAGGTGTGGTTCGGGGTGGGGGGGCAAATGAATGTGGCCGATGCTGTGGGATGGGGGAAGATGAGAAAGTCTAGCAGCTGCGGGGTTTGTGTGTTAAATTCCGTTCAGTCATATACGTAACATCCGTAGAACTGTTTCCTAACCTGATCTTTGTAATGGGACTTCTGCTGTATCCGTTGATGCAATTTTAAATGTGCGGCGATTTTTGTATGCAAAAGAAGCCTTTGTTTTTTAGAGGTTGAACTCCTTCCCCATTTTCTCCTGCCTCAGTTTCCTAGCTGTCAAAACGGAGAAATGCTGCCCAGCCGGGGATCTAAGTGGTTTCTCAGCTGCTTGAATTTTTGCAGTGTCGACTGTGAATTCTTCTCCGCTGGCTGTGGGTCTTTAAAAGGAGGGACTAGGCCAGGCCAAGCTTCCCTCTTCCACTGTGTATTCGGTGTGGCAGTCTGTGTGGCTGTTAACCCTTGCACTGCTGTAGCCCTTATCCGAAGCTCTCCAAGGATAGCCATGGATCTAGAGTTCCAAGAGGTAGAGTCATAAGAATATCAAAACAGCTCTGCTGGATTAGACCCATGGTCCATCTAGACAAGCATCCTGTTTGGATAAACATCTGGAGCAGACGTCTATCAGTGGCTATTAGCCACAGCATATTGTTGGAACTCTCTGTCTGGGGGAAGTGATGCTCTGTATTCTTGGTGCTTGGGAGGGGCAACAGGGTGAGGACTTATGGTGTCCTGGCCCCACTGATGGATCTCCTGATGGCACCTGGTTTTTTTTGGCCACTGAGTGACACAGAGTGTTAGACTGGATGGGCCATTGGCCTGATCCAACATGGCTTCTCTTATGTTCTTCTCACACTATAGCCAACCAGTTTCTCTGGAGGGCCAACAACAGAGCAGATAGGCTGAGGACTTCCCATGAGCAGAACATCAGAAGAGCCCTATCAGATCAGACCAGTGAAGAACCATCTAGTCCAACATCCTGCCTCACACAGTGGCCAGCCAGTTCCTCTGGAGGACCAACAACAGGGCAGAGAGGCCAAGGCCTTCCCCTGAGAAGAGCATCAGAAGAGCCCTGCTGGATCAGACAAGTGAGGGTCCATCTAGTCCAGCCTCCTGCCTCACACAGTGGCCAGCCAGTTCCTCTGGAGGGCCAACAACAGGGCAGAGAGGCTGAGGCCTTCATAAGAACATCAGAAGAGCCTGCTGTGTCAGACCAGGGAGGGTCCATCTAGTCCAGCCTCCTGTCTCACACAGAGGTCAACCAGTTCCTCTGGAGGGACAATAACAGGGCAGAGAGGCTGAGGCCTTCCCCTGAGAAGGACATGAGAAGAGCCCTGCTGGATCAGACCAAGGAGGGTCCATCTGGTCCAGCCTCCTGGTGAGGGGTCTGGAGACCAAGTCCTACGAAGAAAGGTTGAAGGAGCTGGGCATATTTAGCCTGGAAAGGAGGCGGCTGAGAGGTGATAGGATCACCATCTTCAAATACTTTGAAGGGGTGTCATATAGAAGATGGTGTGGAATTGTTTTCTGTGGCCCCAAAAGGTAGGACCAGAACCAACGGGTTGAAATTAAATCAAAAGAGTTTCTGGCTCAACATGAAGAAGAACTTCTTGACCATTTGAGCGGTTCCTCAGTGGAACAGGCTTCCTCCTCGGGAGGTGGTGGGCTCTCCTTCCTTGGAGGTTTTTCAACAGAGGCTGGATGGCCATCTGACAGCAATGAAGATCTTGTGAATTTCGGGGGAGGTGTTTGTGAGTTCCCTGCATTGTGCAGGGGGTTGGACTCATTGACCCTGGAGGTCCCTTCCAACTCTAGGATTATAAGATGTGGAGGTGGCCAGGAGATTGAAGGGTGTGCAGAAGAGGACCGCAGAGTTCGAACGACACCTCAGAGAGACCAGTGGAGCCTTCCTGTTCAGAAGCAGTCTACCTTAGAGGTGCTGTATTCTGGTGGAAGGGGCTCCTTCATGCCCTCTTTGTGAATTTCCCAAAGGTTCCGGGCTGTTCTGGAAAAAAGAGGATGCCAAATCCAGTGTGGTGCGTGGTGTGAGATACCCAAGGCATGTTTTGTTTGTGATGTACTGCTGGGGATTTTGGGCTCCAGAAGCAGTGATCAAAGAGCCAGATCTCCTTTTCCTCTCCAGAATTAGCTGTGGGGGGCGGTTTTGCAAGCCCCAAGGCTTCTTGTTCTGGAAGCAAAGGGCTGAGGGGTTGTGGGGCACCCCAGTAGTTGCCATGCCACCTTGGTTGTGCTGTTGCATCCTGGGAGTCTGGGCAATTCCCATAAAAGTGGCCCTTAGCGCTGGAGTTCTGTCGGGAGGTTCTGAGTGGCTTGGATTGTGACCTCGGCTGGCACCACCTTCCGTTGGGGTCCCGGGAGATTTCCAGGGCTGGGAAGGCAGGACTGGGACCCGGCGGGACTCTGCTGGTTCCTGAGCTTCCCCTGGCGACTCCACCATGGCCTTTCTCAAAAGTAGCCTCTCTGAAAGGTTTGGGGGGGGGGCTTGCCCCAGCCAGCAAAGCAGTGGGGGATGAACAAAACCCCGGGTGTGCAGCAGGGCGGGTGTCCAGGGCCGTTTCCCCCCCTGCTCTTCGGCTCTGGCGTTCCCGGCTGTGCAAAAGCAGCTTTTCCTGCGGGCCTGCACGGCTCCTTGGCCTCACCCCCTTTTCCCGACGATGTCCTGAACAGGACTCAGCCGGAGAAGCAGGAAGCAAGTGACTCAGCGTGCGCTCTCTTGCGCCCTGGGGGGGAGGGGCAGGGTTGGGACTCAGCCATGCACCCCCCCCCTCCCACACACACACCCTGTTCAAGCCCCTTTTTTGGCCTCTTGTAGTGGGCATCACCAGGATCCTGGGGTGGTCTTGATCCCCTGAGATTTTGCCCCAAGGGGAGAAGTAAGTGTGTTTCTCCTTCCTCCCCCCCCCCCCTTTGGCAGATCCGGGAGTAAGAAGGCTCCTCCAGACACCAAGCCCAAGGAAGGAAGGAGTTCACTGACAATCAGGTGTGGTAGTGGCGGTGGGGGGGGGGGCTGCCTGTGGCTGGTCCCGGAAGAACTAGCTGTGCCCCCCTCCCCTTGATGGAAGTAGGGCTGGTCCGAACTCTGCCTCCCCACTGCCTTTTGCATTCCTGCAGACAGAGAGACTCAGTGCAAGGGGTCTCTAGTCCTGGAGGGGCCCCTGCCTTTCCCAGAAGGTGTTCCTGTCTGAAAACAGCCAGGGAGGCATGAGGGTTTGTAATGTGTAGACCCATTGGCTGTGACTCTGAAATGGGACCCACCCGCAGACCCCTCCCCCCCCCCAGATGTGGTGCCTCAGAGTGCCCCCCCTCAATTTCCTGACTGTTTTCCCTTTGGCAGGCTGGGACGTTCCTCTAAGTCTCCAGAGCCCCCCAAGCAGAAAGAAGAAAAATGTCCGGAGAAAAGCAGGTGTGCGCGTGGGGGAGGGAGGGTGTTGTCAGAGCCTGCCCTGGGGGGGTCTTGGTGACATGGCCCCCCATGGCACAAGCCCTGGCCTGACTTGGTAGAACTTACTGATTTAGTTTGTTTACACCCCGCTTTTCTCCCAGTGGGGGCTCAAAGTGGCTTCCATCCTTTGCCTCTTCTCTGTTTCACCCTCACAACACCCCTGCGAGGTAGGGCAGGCCGAGGTCACCCAGCAGACCTTCCATGGCAGACTGGGGAGATTTGAACCTGCGTTCCCCAGATCCTGTTAGCGACACTCTAACCACCAAGAACATCAGAGAAGCCATGTTGGATCAGGCCAGTGGCCCATTCAGCGGCCCAAAAACCCAGGTGCCATCAGGAGCTCCATCAGTGAGGCCAGGACACTAGAAGCCCTCCCACTGTGCCCCCCCGCAAAGCACCAGAATACAGAGCATCACTTGCCCCAGACAAGAGCCACTGATGGACCTCTGCTCCAGATGTTTATCCAGTCCCCTCTTGAAGCTGGCTATGCTTGTAGCCGCCACCACCTCCTGGGGCAGTGAATTCCACATGTTAATCACCCTTTGGGTGAAGGAGGACTTCCCTTTATCCGTTCTAACCTGTCTGCTCAGCAATTTCATCGAATGCCCACGAGTTCTTGTATTGTGAGAAAGGGAGGAAAATTCTTCTTTCTCTACCTTCCCTATCCCATGCATAATCTTGTAAACCTCTTATCATGTCACCCCGCAGTTGACGTTTCTCCAAGCTAAAGAGCACCAAGCATTTTAACCTTTCTTCATAGGGAAAGGGTTCCAACCCTTTAATCCTATCGCTTTAATCATAACCACTGTGCCGCTGCAGCTTTTAACTTTTCCTTCTACGCAGCTGCTTTTCTGGGGTGGGAGAGCCGACATTCTTACTCTGCTCTTGACAGTTTGGATCAGGCTCTTGGGTGTGTCCCCCTCCCCAACTGTGATTGGTTGGTAGCTGGAACGACCCCCCCCCTCCCCAAATTCCCTGGACATCCTCAAAGCCCCTTCCTCCTTTGGAGGCATGAATTGCATCTCTCTGACGGGATGGCCCGCCTTCCCTGGTTCCCTGGAGGAAGTGCTGATGCAAATGGGGAGGGGACTGTGGAAAGGCTGCTTTGTGTATTCCCTCTGATGCCCTTTGGCCCCACTTCTCTCCAGAGCCAGCTGCATGTCTGCGGCTGGGCCCAAAATATCCCCATTTTGATCAGACAAGCCGTTCCCCTGGAAATTGCTTCCGTGGGCATCTCTACCAAACTGGGGGATTTCCCCCTCCCGTCCCGCCCCGCATCTGGGAGCCGCGGCTCTCCCTTGCCCGCCCTGCCTCTGCCAGGCCCATTGGCAGCGGGTGGCACAGCCCAACTGTCTCCCTCCCCCCCCCCCCTGCAACTTTGCAATGCTGTTCCGGAAAAGAAAAAGTTACATGGGAGGAGCCTGAGTCGCGGTCGTACCTGTTTGTCAGCTCTCTGTTCCCCCCCCCTCCTTCCCCCAGATAAACTGCTTCTAGCGCACTCCCCTGTGGGGTGGGAACGGAAGGTGCTGGGGGGGCATGCCTCTGCTGGCCCTCCCCACCAACTGTCTTGCATTTCCCCCGTTCTCTGCCGATCCTTAAAAACGCCCCTTATATGGGCAGAGGCCACAGTGTTCTCCCGCTGCCGCTGCTCCTTCCGGCTTTTCAGCCCTCCCAGGTGCCGCTGGAGGTTCCCAGCCGTCGGGAAGAGGGAAGGGCCCAGGCCTGGCTGGCCTGCCTTGGAGAGACGGGTCAGCGGGGCAAGTGTGTCCTGACTCTCAACAGCTCTGCTTTGGGGCAGCCTCTGTGTCCGAGGAGAGACCTCGTGGCCTCTCTCCTGTTCCCTTGGGATCTGGGCACTGCATGGCAACGATTTGGAAGTTTAAAGGGTCCTGCAGCCCCCCCCCCTCCGGGCACTGTGCCCGCTTCTTTCAGCCGCCACTCTGGAGAACTCCCCTCTTTTCATTTTTTTTGCCATCACGGCAGAAACTAATCTCTGCTCAAGTCAGAGTTTCTTTGACAAAAGGAGTGAAGGAGCCAAGGTCAGCAGGGCTGCCAACTTCCGGTTGGAGGTTGCGGTTGGTGCCCGGGGGGGGGGGGATTTGGGGAGGGGGCCACAGAGCTCCCCCTCCCGCGCTGCCCTTTGCTGCAGGGGGCCTGGTCTCTGCCGTCTGGAGGTCAGCTGCAGTTCTGGGAGATCTCCAGGCCCCACCTGGAGGCTGTTGGGACCAGGCTGAAGAGGGCTCTCCCCAAGCGAGCCACTAGCGATAAGACCCAGAAGTGCACGTCCCCCCCTCCCCCACATTGAAGTTACGAAAGCAAGGTAGCTGATGCTGCAATTGTGCGTCTCCGGATTGTTGGTCAATTGTTTCAAAATCGCATGCAACCTGTTTTTCTTCGGTTTGCACACACCGCACCATTTTTGTGTGCGCGAAAGAGAGACAAAGGCTTGCTGTGTGCCTCCTGGGGCTCCAAACAGCATTTTGCAGGGAAGTGGGGGGGCACAGTGGGGCTGGCTGGTAGAAAGGCTAGCAGCCCTGGGGTAGTTATGTGGGGCAGTGGCTGACGTCAGGGTCAGATGTCTCTCGAGGGATTCTAGGAAACTGGGCCCCTTGGCCAGAATACTTGGCTGGGTTTCTTTTGGGGGGGGGATTGGTTTCCCACTGGTGTAAATGACACACTCCATTGCATTGCCACTGAAGAGCCAGTGTGGCGTAGTAGCTGGAAAGCCAGAGTAGAAGAAGAAGAAGACATTGGATTTATATTCTGCCCTTCACTCAAGAGTCTCAGAGTGGCTCACAATCTCCTTTATCTCCCTCCCCCACAACAGACACCCTGGGAGGTGGGTGGGGCTGAGAGAGCTCTCCCAGCAGCTGCCCTTTCAAGGACAACCTCTGCCAGAGCTCTGGCTGACCCAAGGCCATTCCAGCAGCTGCAAGTGGAGGAGTGGGGAATCCAACCCAGTTCTCCCAGATAAGAGAGCTACGGCTGACCCATGGCCATTCCAGCAGCTGCAAGTGGAGGAGTGGGGAATCAAACCTGGTTCTCCCAGATAAGAGTCCACACACTTAACCACTACACCAAACTGGCTCTCTCAAGAACAGGGTCTGAGAGTGGTTCAGATTCCCACTCCTGCAGTGGAAGCTCACTGGGTGACCTTGGGCCAGTCTTAGGCCCTTAGCCTACCTTGCAGGGTGTTTGTGAGCATCAAATGGAGGCGAGAAGGATGGTGCAAGCCACTTGGGGTCCCCACATAGGGGGAGAAGAGGGGGGAGGATAAATCAACTGAGTGAGCCTCTGTTTTGAGCCAGGCAGCTCTGATTGGTCTGGGAAGGGCAGCTTCATGTGGGTTTTGGCCACGTTGGAAAGTTCTCTTGTGTCTCCTCTGTGATGGTTGGGCTGGAAGGGGGCAGAGGGAAGCCAGAGGTCTCGGGCAGGCTCTTGGTGGGGACGGAGGGCTGCAGAAGGGCCTTCGTAGGCTCAAGGGAATCGTGGGGTGGAGAAAGGTGGCCTGAGGCCATGTATCTGTGAGTGAATGTGAAAAAGAAAGAGAAGTTCTATCAAGTCCCTTATGACCTATGGCAGGGGCGGCCAACGGTAGCTCTCCAGATGTTTTTTGCCTACAATTCCCATCAGCCCCAGCCAGCAAGGCTGATGGCTGGGGCTGATGGGAGTTGTAGGCAAAAAAACATCTGGAGAGCTACCGTTGGCCATCCCTGACATATGGTGATCCAAAATGTCTTCTGTGTACAGTTCTGGTCACCGCACCTCAAAAAGGATATTATAGCATTGGGAAAAGTCCAGAAAAGGGCAACTAGGAATGATTCAAGGGGTGGAACACTTTCCCTATGAAGAAAGTTTAAAACACTTGGGGCTCTTTAGCTTGGAGAAACGTCGACTGAGGGCGACATGATAGAGGTTGACACGATTGGAATAGAGAAGGTAGAAAAAGAAGTACTTTTCTCCTTTTCTCACGATATGAGAACTGTTGGACTTAATGAAATTGCTGAGCAGTCGGGTTAGAATGGATAAAAGGAAGTCCTTCTTCACCCAAAGGGTGATTAACATGTGGAATTCACTGCCACAGGAGGTGGTGGCGGCTGCAAGCATAGCCAGCTTCAAGAGGGGATTGGATAAAGATGTGGAGCAGAGGTCCATCAGCGGCGATTAGCCACAGCTTATTGATGGAACTCTCTATGTGGGGCAGTGATGCTCTGTCTTCTTGGTGCTTGAGGGGGGCAACAGTGGGAAGTTTCTAGTGTCCACTGGTGGACCTCCTTATGGTGCCTGGTGTGTTTGGTTTTTTTTGCCACTGGGTTGTAGACACAGAGTGTTGGACTGGATGGGCCATTGGCCTGATCCAACATGGCTTCTCTTATGTTCTTATGTGACCAGATGGAAGGGTATGGACCAGAGTGTTGGACTGGATGGGGCCATTGGCCTGATCCACAGGGCTTCTCTTATGTTCTTCTGTGACACAGAGTGTTGGACTGGATGGGCCATTGGCCTGATCCAACAGGGCTTCTCTTATGTGACACAGAGTGTTGGACTGGATGGGCCATTGGCCTGATCCAACATGGCTTCTCTTATGGTTCTTATGTGACACAGAGTGATTGGACTGGATGGGCCATTGGCCTGATCCCAACAGGGCTTCTCTTATGTTCTTCTGTGACACAGAGTGTTGGACTGGATGGGCCATTGGCCAGATCCAACATGGCTTCTCTTATGTTCTTATGTGACACAGAGTGTCGGACTGGATGGGCCATTGGCCTGATCCAACAGGGCTTCTCTTATGTTCTTCTGTGACACAGAGTGTTGGACTGGATGGGCATTGGCCTGATCCAACAGGAGCTTCTCTTATGTTCTTCTGTGACACAGAGTGTTGGACTGGATGGGCCATTGGCCAGATCCAACATGGCTTCTTATGTTCTTATGTGACACAGAGTGTTGGACTGGATGGGCCATTGCCTGATCCAACAGGGCTTCTCTTATGTTCTTCTGTGACACAGAGTGTTGGACTGGATGGGCTCATTGGCCTGATCCAACAGGGCTTCTCTTATGTTCCTGCTGTGACACAGAGTTTGGACTGGAGGGGCAGTGGCCAGATTCCAACATGGCTTCTCTTATGTTCTTCTGATTACACAGAGTGTTGGACGGATGGGCCATTGGCCGAGACCAAATGCTTCTCTTATGTTCTTATGTGACACAGAGTGTTGGACTGATGGGCCATTGGCCTGATCATCAGGGCTTCTGCTTATGTGTCTGTCTGAACTGACCACACCTGATCCAACATGGCTTCTCTTACGTTCTCACTCACAGCCTGGCTGAGGCCTTGCAAACGGAAGGCCCTCGTGACTTTTTTGGTGGAGTCTGTCTATCTCCTGTCAGGTTTTCCTCTTTTTCTGCTGCCGTCCCCTTTCCCCAGCAGGATTCTTTTCTCCAGGGACTCTTATGTTCTTACAATGTGATGAGACTTGCCCGTAGAACAATGTTCGAGTTCCATTGTGTGAGCACATGAAAGCTTCCACCCAGAATTAAACGCTGTTGGTCTTCAAGGAGCCCTTGGACTCCCGCTTTCTTCTGTTGCTGCTTCAGACCAACACAGCAACCCACCTGAAAGTCTCTCCCTCTGTCGTTGTCGTTGGTGCTCAGAACCTGCCATTCCTATAGATGGAAGAGGCCAGGGCTGCGTGCCGAGAGGGGAAGGGCTGCGGTAGACAAGAGAATGTTTTGTTGCTGATATGGGGCTTGAAATGTGATTGTCTCTTCTCTGCCTTCCCCAACGCCCCACAGTGCAAGAGGTGGCAGTTGCCCCCGTTGTACCGAAGGGCACAAGAGAGGCTGAAGGGGGAACAGCTGCAAAGCAGTATTTCTGAGCATGTCTTTGGGGCCATGAGAGCTGGAACCTTGTGGCGTGTTTTAAACAGAAGAGAAAAAAGAAGCTGAAGTTCTCTGGAACTCAAATTCCTGCCCCAGTGTTGCATGGTTGAAGTTCTCTGGAACCTGAGGTTTGGTTCCTGGAGCTACCTCCAGCTCTTGTTGTGTTCATGGACAGTGTTGGCCTAGGAGCTGAGAAGTGACCTGGCTGCAAATCCCGACACTTCTGAAAAGTTTGCAGGCTGGATTGTGGGCCTGGTTGAGGAAGGGAAGGATGAGACAGTAGCAGAGGGAAGCCTGCTGCACTACTTCTTTGCAGCAATGCCCCGCCCCCCCAAACCCCCCATTTTGCTCCATCTCTGGACTGCTGGCATGCGGGTGGGTGGGGAGCTTTTCCAGAGAGCCAGTTTGGTGTAGTGGTTAAGTGTGCGGACTCTTATCTGGGAGAACCGGGTTTGATTCCCCACTCCTCCACTTGCACCTGCTAGCATGGCCTTGGGTCAGCCATAGCTCTTGCAGAGTTGTACTTGAAAGGACAGCTTCTCTGAGAGCTCTCTCAGGGAGTCTGTTGTGGGGGAGGAAGGTAAAGAGAGGAAGGAAAGGGAAGAGAGCCAGTGTGGTGTAGTGGTTAAGTGTGTGGATTCTTATCTAGGAGAACCAGGTTTGATTCTCCACACCTCCACTTGCAGCTGCTGGAATGGCCTTGGGTCAGCCATAGCTCTCACAGAGGTTGTCCTTGAAAGGGCAGCTTCTCTGAGAGCTCTCTCAGGGTGTCTGTTGTGGAGGAGGAAGATAAAGAGAGGAAGGGAAGGGAAGAGAGCCAGTGTGGTGTGGTTAAGTGCGCGGACTCTTATCTAGGAGAACCAGGTTTGATTCCCCACTCCTCCACTTGCAGCTGCTGGAATGGCCTTGGGTCAGCCATAGCTCTGGCAGAGGTTGTCCCTTAAATGGCAGCTGCTGTGAGAGCCCTCTCCGGCCCCACCCACCTCACAGGGAGTTTGTTGTGGGGGGAGAAGATATAGGAGATTGTAAGCCGCTCTGATTCAGAGAGGGCGGGGTATAAATCTGCAGTCTTCTTCTTCCTAGGGTTGCACTTCTGGTCTGTGGGGAGGGGCTGCCTCCTTGGGAGAACTCCCCTCCCCAGACCACTCCCTTCCTTCCTTGCCGCAGCAGCTGGGCTGGGCTCTGCCTCAACCTGCAAGCAGCCCGAGCAGGAATTCCTGGCCCGCCACTCCCTGTTTAGACGGAGGGAGTGGCCTCAAGTTTCCTCTTCACCCCTTGGTGCCTGGAGAGGCGGGCGCAGAAGGCAGCGGGCCTCTCTCTCCCCTGCTGCTGCTTTCTCCAGGACAAAGGCTGGGCTTCCCAGTGTCCTTTGGAGATGAGGGAGCCCAGAACAGCTGTGCTGGGGGGCACTCAGGAGGGACCTCCTCTCCCTTAAAAGGTGCCCCCCCCAGTGGGCACACCGTCTTCTCCCTGCTCTCCTGGGTTGCTCTGCCCCATGGCTTGGCCAGCTCTTCTTTGCAAGCGTGTACACTCTCTGGGGCTGCCTCCCAGCCGCCTCGCTTTTCCAGTTTTGCCAGATGTTGCAATGGTTTGAGCACCCTTGTTCGGAAAGAGGGGAGGAGGGCGAGGAACCCTGCAGGGACTGGCTTGGCTGCTTTGGCGGGGTAGCTGAAGAGGTGGGGGGAGATGGGACTAGGCTGGGCTGAGCTGAGAGGTGGTCTGCCTATCTGTCCATGGCTCCTGAGGCTGAATTTGGCTCCCTGAGAAATCCGGACATCCATTCTCCCTCCCTACCCCTTCCTCGATCAAGGTTCTAGTCCTCTGTGCTTAGGGGGGCTCAGGCCTGGGAACTTGAGACCCAGTTTGGTGTCGCGGTGAAGTATGCAGACTCTTATCTGGGAGAACCGGGTTTGATTCCCCACTCCCTCACTTGCAGCTGCCGGAATGGCCTTGGGTCAGCTGTAGCTCTCACAGGCGTTGTCCTTGAAAGGGCAGCTTCAGTTAGATATCTCTCAGCCCCACCCAGCTCACAAGGTGTCTGTTGTGGGGGAGGAAGATAAAGGAGATTGTGAGCCACTCTGAGACTCTGAAATTCAGAGTGGAGGGCGGGGTATAAATCCAATATCCTCCTCATCTGCCCCTCCTCTCCCCTCAGCTTCCGTCCCTTCCTTCCTATTCCAGTGGGGTGTGTGTTTTAAGGGCTTTCACGTCACTTCATCCTTACGGCGCCCCTACAAATTCATCTCCTTCAAAATGCCCTCTTGTTAACAGCCTTGCTCGGGTCCTGCAAACCAAGGACCTTTGTGGCTTTCTGAATGGAGACCGTCCATCTCATGCTTGAAGGAGCACTGAATCAGACACCCTCAGTCTTGTCTACTCAAGCTTGCAGCAGCTCTCCAGGGTCTCGGGCCTGAGGTCTTTCCCATCTCCTCCTGCCTGGTCCTTTTAACGGGAGATTCCGGGGATTGAACCAGGGACCTTCTGCATGCCAAGCAGAGGTTCTTCTGCTGAGCTACAGCTCCACTTCATGGCTCTCCAGGGTCTCAGGCTGAGGCCTTTCCCATCTCCTCCTGCCTGGTCCTTTGAACTGGAGATGACAGGGATTGAACCTGGACCTTCTGCATGCCAGGCAGAGGCTCTGCCACTGAACCACAGCCTCACTTCATGGCTCCAGGGTCTCAGGCTGAGGTCTTTCCCATCCCCTCCTGTCCGGTTCTTTGAACTGGAGATGCCGGGATTGAAGCTGGGACCTTCTGCATGCCAGGCAGATGCTTTACCACTCAGCTACAGCCCCACTTCATGGCTCTCCAGGGCCTCAGGCCTGAGGTCTTTCCCATCCCCTCCTACCTGGTCCTTTGAACTGGAGATCCGGGGATTGAACGTGGGACCTTCTTCATGCCAAGCAGAGGCTCTTCCGCTGAGCCACCAGGGCCCTCTGCAAGCATGAACACACCTGAAGCTGCCTCATACTGAATCAGACCATTGGTCCATCAGAGCTGGTATCGTCTTCTCAGACTGGTGGCGGCTCTCCAGAGTCTCAGGTAGAGAATGGTCTTTCCCATCCCTCCTACCTGGTCCTTGAATTGGAGATGCCAGAGATTGAACCTGGGACCTTCTGCAGGCCAAGCAGAGGCCTTTCCTGCTGCCTTCAACTTTTCCTAGCATAGTTATCTTCTCCAGTGACTCTTTTCTAACAAAGTGGCCTAAGTATGATGGTTGATGTTTGCTGTTTAGCTTCTAGTGAGAGTTTGGGCTTGATCGGATCTAGAATCCACTGACTTGTCTTCTGGGTGTTCCGCAGCACCCAGGCTAAATCAGGCAGGTATGCCCCTTGAATTCTTGCAAGATTTCCAAGTACTTCTTCCCTAGAGAGCTGGTTTGGTGTAGTGCTTAAGTACGTGGACTCTTACCTGGGAGAACTGGGTTTGATTCCCCACTCCTCCACTTGCAACTGCTGGAATGGCCATGGATCAGCCATAGCTCTCGCAGGAGTTGTCCTTGAAAGGGCAGCTTCTGGGAGAGCTCTCTCAGCCCCACCCACCTCACAGGATGTCTGTTGTAGGGGGAGAAGATATAGGAGATTGTAAGCCGCTCTGAGTCTCTGATTCAGAGAGAAGGACAGGGTATAAATCTGCAGTCTTCTTCTTCTGAGCCAGTTTGGTATAGTGGTTAAGTACATGGACTCTTATCTGGGAGAACCGGGTTTGATTCCCCACTCCTCCACTTGCACCTGCTGGAATGGCTTTGGGTCAGCCAGAGCTCTCTTATCTGGGAGAACCGGGTCTGATTCCCCCCTCCTCCTCTTGCAGCTGCTGGAATGGTCTTGGGTCAGCCAGAGCACTCTTATCTGGGAGAACCGGGTTTGATTCCCCACTCCTCCACTTGCACCTGCTGGAATGGCCTTGGGTCAGCCAGAGCTCTGGCAGAGTTGTCCTTGAAAGCCCCACCCACCTCACAGGGTGTCTGTTGTGGGGGAAGAAGATAAAGGAGATTGTGAGCTGCTCTGAGACTGATTCAGAGAGAAGGGCGGGGTATAAATCTGCAGTCGGCTTCTTTTTTCTTCTTTCCTTGCAATTTAATACCTGTTGTCCTCCATCTGCCAACCGTTTCTGGTGTCCTCATGAACTGCAGAATGACTGAGTGCTACTTCACACTCTCCCCTCCAAGAAGCCTTTTTCCAGAGGGGGGGGGGAGGCTGAAGCTGTCTGTAAGAGTGGCCAGAGGAGGGGTCGGGTCTCCTAGACAAAGAGGGGCTGGGGCCTGCCGTTCTCTGCTAAATGCTTCCGGCTTCCTCCCTGGGGTTGCAGTCCATTTAAGTCAGCAGGGCTGAGTTCCTGTGTGTGGCAGTGCCTGTGTTCCTGTGGCTTCCTCTTGAGGAAACCCCTGAGCTTGGTGATAACTGTGCGGATCCTGTGGGGCGGGGAAGCCTTCTGGGTCTGCTGTGCTGGTGTCTCTGTCCCTTGCTGGGCGAAGTGAAGGCAGAGTATTCTGGAAAGAGAGTTGTAGGCTCTCTTGTAAGGGGCGGGGGGATGTGGTCAGTGACCATGGAGTGACCTCAGGGCTGTGTTGCTGTTGTGCACTTGAACGATATTCTCCAGGTCAGGAAAGATAATATGGGGAACCCGAGGGTGCATCTGTATGACAAACTGGATGGGCAGTCCCACGAGAAGACAGAAGAGCTATGAAACCAGGTTGTAGTGCTGAGACCTTCTCTGTGTTCAGAATGTAAGCTTTCATATGAAGAAGATGATGGTATTGGATTCATATCTTGCCCTGTACTCTGAATCTCAGAGTCTCAGATCGGCTCACCATCTCCTTTACCTTCCCACAGACACCCACGACAGACACCCTGTGAGGTGGGTGGGGCTGAGAGAGCTCTTGCAGCAGCTGCCCTTTCAAGGTCTGGCTGACCCAAGGCCATTCCAGCAGCTGCAATTAGAGTAGAGTTTCCGGCTCAACGTGAGGAAGAACTTCCTGACCGTTAGAGCGGTTCCTCAGTGGAACAGGCTTCCTCCTTGGGAGTTGGTGGGCTCTCCTTCCTTGGAGGTTTTTGAACAGAGGCTAGGTGGCCATCTGACAGCAATGCGGATCCTGTGAATTTAGGGGGAGGGGTTTGTGAGTTTCCTGCATTGTGCAGGGGGTTGGACTAGATGACCCTAGAGGTCCCTTCCAACTCTAGGATTCTATTAGGAAGAACTTCCTGACCGTTAGAGCGGTTCCTCAGTGAAACAGGCTTCCTCCTCGGAAGGTGGTGGGCTCTCCTTCCTTGGAGGTTTTTAAACAGAGGCTAGATGGCCACCTGACAGCAATGAGGATCCCGTGAACTTAGGGGGAGGTGTTTGTGTGTTTCCTGCGTTGTGCAGGGGGTTGGACTAGATGATCCTAGAGGTCCCTTCCAACTCTGTGATTCTATGAGGAGTGGGGAATCAAACCTGGCTCTCGCACATAAGTCCTTACACTTCACTACTACACCAAACTGGCATGCATACTTCATCAGACAATGCATACGAAAGCTTACGTTCTGAGCAAAACTTGGTTGGTCTTAAAGTTTCCACTGGATTCCAACTTTGTTTTATTGCTTCAGACCAACATGTCTGCCCACCTGGCTCTCTCTGTGTGCAGTTGTGGGGGGTTTTTGCTGAGGCTGAGCCACAGTTTTGGGCATGGAATAAGCTGAAACCTCAAATCAAGCCCCATATTCAAATCTTGCCCCCCTCCACTAAAAGTTGGATGATCCTAACGGCTTCCTTTTTTCCCCTTAGGTTTTGCATGTGCTTTTTCTTTTTGATCCCACTGTGAGCTCCTGGCAAGTTTTCCTCCTGCCGCTGTGTCAGGGTTGCCCCCTCTCTCCTGGCAGAAGGACCTGGCCAACAGGCAGCAATCCCACTGGTGCAGCTGCCTCACTTTTCTGCCCGCACCTTCTGAACTTCTGTTCTGTGGCTATTAAGGGCACTAGAATATGAGCGGCTGAGACAGAATAGGATGGGGAGCAGGCAGACTGATGTGGCCAGATTTCCAGGTTCCCTAAGAGGGGCAGGAAGTGGATTCCAACCCCCCCTTATAAGGCCTGGCCTCTGGGGAATCTAGGCCGAGGGACTGGAAAGATTGTCCCCTTTGCCAAGGTACATTTCTCTTGCCTGTTGTTTGAGCTCCTGTGACATGACGCTTTGCAGAGCTTTCTTTCCAGATGTCCGCTGTGCAGCAGCTGAGGTGTATGTGTTGGTGCCAACTGCAGTGGATGCAAGAGGACGGGGGTGGGGGGTGTTGTCTGAAAGGGCAGCCAGAAGGGAGATCTAGGGTGCACGGCCCCTTCCCGGCTTCTCCTCCAGCTTTGACCTCTGGGAGATGGGAAAAACTTTGTCTGCTGAGCAATGTTCCCTCTAAGCTGCAGAGTCTTGTGAGCAAAAATTCTACTTTGTGAGCTACTGCATGAATTATCGTGCTCTGGGGTCATCCTTCCTGAGCTAAGACACAAACGTGTGAGCTGGAGGCTAAAAATCTGTGCGCTGGCTCACGCTAACTCAGCTTCGAGGGGAACGCTGGTGCTGAGGTCTGCGTGCTGAAATGGAGCAGGGCCATTTTCGATAAATGAAAAGTAGCAAGCTCAGCTCTGGAATTTCAAGAGTTGGTTATATTGCATGGTCGCCACCCCACCCCATGGTTCTCAAGTGCTGAAAATTTCAACTCATATCATTTTTTAAAAATTAATACGAACATATACAACAGGGGTGGCCAACGGTGGCTCTCCAGATGTTTTTTTTGCCTACAACTCCCATCAGCCCCAGCCATTGGCTATGCTGGTTGGGGCTGATGGGAGTTGTAGGCAAAAAACATCTGGAGAGCTACCGTTGGCCACCCCGATATACAACATGAAAGTCTCTTGCTGAGTGACGTGTCCATAGAATCGTATCCAGTCTCAGTTAAATAAATGAGTCGTGCCATATCAATGTTTAGTGTCTGAAATTCGCGAAACAAAGAGGATATTAATAAAATAGAAGCCTTGTCAACTGTTCCTTCAGTGAGTCAAGCAGAATATAAATTGTTGCGTTATGAGCCAACTATTTCCCTAATTGAAAATGCAGTGTACATATTGTTAACATAATCTCAAATGGGTTATAACGATGTATAGCCTGTATCTAAACTTTTAAGTAACGCTCATATTGTCAAAAGATGCTCCTTTGAGAGAGGGCCTTTTTGGTGGCAGCCCCACGACTATGGAAGAATCTCCCTAGGGAGTTGTGCCTGGCCTCTTTCACTTTTTGAACTTTAGGAGGCAGCTGAAGACTGTTTTATTTAGAAGCGCATTGAATTAAAACTGTACTCAGCTTGCTGGGGGGAAAGCGTAGAGGAATGGGGAAGGCAATGGCAAACCACCCTGTCAAAAGTCTGCTGTGAAAACACCATGATGTGATGTCGCCCCAGAGTCAGGAATGACTGCTGCTTGCACAGGGGACTACCTTGACCTTTTTTTAAACTGAGTTTTGGTTTTAATGTTTAAAAATATATTTTATTATTATTTTGGGGAGGGACGGTGGCTCAGTGGTAGAGCATCTGCTTGGCAAGCAGAAGGTCCCAGGTTCAATCCCCGGCATCTCCAAAAAAGGGTCCAGGCAAATAGGTGTGAAAAACCTCAGCTTGAGACCCTGGAGAGCCGCTGCCAGTCTGAGTAGACAATACTGACTTTGATGGACCAAAGGGCTGATTCAGTATAAGGCAGCTTCATATGTTCATATGTTCAATATTGTAAGTCACTTTGAACTCCACAGAAAGAAAGGCAGCTAATGAAATCTTTCAAATAATAACTGAAACAAGTTATTACTCA
Organism: Heteronotia binoei; assembly: GCF_032191835.1. Classification (NCBI taxonomy): domain Eukaryota; kingdom Metazoa; phylum Chordata; class Lepidosauria; order Squamata; family Gekkonidae; genus Heteronotia; species Heteronotia binoei. The sequence continues at coordinate 55,385,615 of NC_083239.1, read as the reverse complement.
GAGAAGACATAATACAAGATTGCTTATCCTTTATTTAGCCTTTTGTTCCAAAAATTGGTTTAAAACAAGAGTGGCCAAAGTATGGCTCGGGAGCCACATGTGGTTCTTTTGCACATATTGTGTGGCTCTTGAAGTCCGCACTACCCTGTCGGCCGGCTCAGAGAAGGCGTTTGTCTCTTTAAATCGCTTCTCCAAACCCAGCCAGCTGGTGGCTTGAACAATGCATTTAAAGTTAAAGTTGCTTTCTTTCCACCTCTCCCTCCCTCCTCCATCTCCCATCTATTTGCCTTCCTTCCTTCCTTGCGGCTCTCAAATATCTGACACTCATGTCTTGTGGCTCTCAAACATCTGACATTTATTCTATGTGGCTCTTACACTATGCCAGTTTGGCCACCCCTGGTTTAAAATATCCAACAAGGTTCTTAAAATTTCTTTGAGGATAAATTAACTCGATAAGAAAAACAATGTTCCAAACTGAGCCACGCCAGACATTTTGGGCTGCTGGGAATCTCCCCCCACCACCACCAATCTAGCCACGATATCTAATTTAGCTGCCACTAAAAAACACAATGCAAGTTCTAAATCTGAAAAAGACATGCTGTCTTGTATGTAAAGTGGCGTGTGTGATCGTTGTGATTCACCAGGTGGATTGGTACCTACCCTGTCTACCTATAAAATAGATGACAAAATTCCCCCAAACCTGGATTTTTGTACAATTCCAAAAGATACGAACAAAAATCCGCTTGAGATTTCTTTTAGGAGAATGAAATAAAATTGCACATTTCTGTGCCAAAGTATGAGCTCTTCAGGGGAGGTGCAGCTGTTTGCAGAGTTGTATTATGTCATCTGCACAGTGTTAATGCAACTTAGGCTTTCTCCTTACTGGTAAAACGTCAGAAATGCAGGGGCAAGGAATGTCTTGTGCATACGGAAGTATCGCTAGGCTTTCCAGGTGAGGGGCGGTGCGTTTTGAATAGTGCCCTGCCCCCTTTGTGGGTGGGGGATCT